>NC_079230.1:20362283-20662283 GCF_029633865.1 Lampris incognitus
ACACGCTCAGGGGATTTTTTTTAGCCCTTAAAATGGTTTGACAAGATGGCTGCAAAAGCCTGATGATTATTTGCAATTCCTTCCCCCTAACATCTATTGTCTACCTCTTGCAACGAGCATCACCCAGGCTTGCAAAGACATCAGTGTTAGCCAACTGGTGTCTAAATTCAGGGGTTACCCAGGTTCTCCACTGGTCTCCGAGACAAAATTCATGGCTAAAAAAATCCCATGGGTGTGTAAGAACAAATTTGTATGTATGAGCAATTGATGAATGAGGCCCATTGCTCATATTGATAATTGGTTGCTCAATGATGATCGCTGACTGATTAACCACCTTATTTACCACTACGTCACTGAATATGCAATAAGTTGTAGCCTAGTTTTCTTGGTGTAGGCCTGACAATTTCATTTCTCTCTAAACCCTTGAAAAGAAACCAATATTGGCCTGCAACTAATCGGCATCTTTGCGTCCCCCCCCCCCCCCCGTTCACATTTCAGAGTCAGAGGAGACTTGGAAGAATGACCGAAGCTCAGATGTGACGGTAGCCCCATGAGCTCAGAACACGGATTAGACCAGACTGGAGAGACAACATTGAACTTTGAAATGTCTCTTATTTTTATTGTGAGATGCTTGCTTTCAAGTTTTTGCTCCCTGCGACATTTGAAGAAGTGTTTTAATTGCGATATTATGGGCTTAATCCTTGCCGTGGTTGAGAAGGCATCGTCTTTAGGATGTCTCTCTCTCTCTCTCTCTCTCTCTCTCTCTCTCTCTCTCTCTCTCTCTGCCATCCATGATCTCTCTCTCTCTCCTCCTATTCAGAGTCCACAGTCATGGCATGTTAGTGCTACGACCCCAGCAAACAGTTTCGAAAACTCATTTGGAAAATTGTTCACATCGTCTTTTCCATTTGGTCGCTGAGCTCCTTAAGTCGTTACCATGGAACTGTAAATATTCTCTTCAGAAAGATGACATCAACTGTCACGCCTCTGAAACACAATTGTTTGAGCAAGTGCATGTGTGTAACGGATGTATGTGTGCGTGCACATTAAATCTGCACAATGTACTCTGTTAGACTGGAGCCCTATAGATGTATGTGGCTGTATGGTTAGTAGAGGGTGTGTGTGTGTGTGTGTGTTTGTGTGTGTGTGTCTATATGTGTGTGGTAGCTTCAGGTTTTTATATTCTAGAAAAACCTGAAGCTACCAACATTGTGGGGACATTTTATGGGTCCCTGTGAGGAAACGGTGTCTATTTTAGGGTTAGGGTTTGGGGGTTAAGGTTAGAATTAGGATTAGATTAAGGTTAGGGGTAAGAGTTAAGGTTATGATGGTTGGGGTTAGGGTTAAGGGCTAGGGAATGAATTTAGGTCAGTGAGGGGTCCTCACAGTATAGGAAGACATGGTGTGTGTGTGTGTGAGAGAGAGAGAGAGAGAGAGAGAGAGAGAGAGAGAGAGAGAGAGAGAGAGAGAGAGAGAGAGAGAGAGAGAGAGAGAGAGAGAGAGAGAGAGAGAGAGAGAGAGAGAGAGAGAGAGAGAGAGAGAGAGAGAGAGACGAGAGAGAGAGAGAGAGAGACAGAGAGAGAGAGAGAGAGAGAGAGAGAGAGAGAGAGAGAGAGAGAGCGAGCGAGAGAGAGAAGGCTGAATTACAGACCGGGCATACCGGGCGAATGCCCCGGGGCTCCAGACCACGAGGGGCCCCAAAAGGTCAGGGGGTACTGTGTTCGCATATAGTAGGGATCCCCAATCATACCCTACAAGGGATGTTTGTTCCAAGCTAGTCTCTATTGATGCGGGGGCCCCCAAGCTACAGTCTCTACTGATGCAGGGCCTCAAGTTACAAAGTCTGTATTGATGCAGGGGCCCCAAGCTACAGTTGCTATTGCTGCGGGGTCCAAGCTACAGTCACTATTGATCCTTGGTCCAAGCCGTTGTAAGTGGAAAAAGGCTTCACAATATGTTTGCAATGCTGTGAACTGCTATTCTCATCTCTGTTTGTTTTGTGATTCAAAATTGTGATGTACTTTGTAGTCTCCATCCGAATCCCATGCAGACTGGCATAGCGTCGACTACCATGTTGGCTATTTGCATTAGTTTTACATTTAACAATGTTTAGTATTGTTTGCGTAGCCTATTTGACGGGGTGGGGGGGCCAATGGACGTGCCTGCCCCGGGGGCCCCCTGGTGGGTTAATCCAGCCATGGAGAGAGAGAGAGAGAGAGAGAGAGAGAGAGAGAGAGAGAGAGAGAGAGAGAGAGAGAGAGAGAGAGAGAGAGAGAGAGAGAGAGAGAGAGAGAGAGAGAGAGAGAGAGAGAGAGAGAGAGAGAGAGAGAGAGAGAGAGAGAGAGAGAGAGAGAGAGGAGAGAGAGAGAGAGAGAGAGAGTAATTTAACTTTTAATTTAAGGACGTTCAGTTTGATTAAGTCAAACAGGAGAAATGTGCACCAAGTCCAAATTTTGACTACGGACAGCTACACTGAAACTAACCAAGGGAGGCAGTGCAAGAAATAATCTTAATTAAGGTTGGATATGAGTTATGGTCGAGCAAGGCTCCAATAACATGAAAGAAAGCGAGAGATGTTATAGAATGCAGAAAGATGAAGATTTCCCTCAAATTAGAAGGCCGTTTGTTACACATATGAAGCATTTTGTGTTCTTGATGCAAACTGTTAGAAGAAAAAAATGCATTTTTTTTAGAGATCCATTGTTGCTTGTATGTTCAAATTGAGTTTCTCTCAATAGCTGGTGGAATAGCCAAACTAAATTACATGAATGTTCATCTCTACTCCTTTTTTCCATTTGAAAGACTAATGTTGGAAGCTCCTCTGTGTGGAGTTTGCATGTTCTCCCCGTGTCTGTGTGGGTTTCCTCCGGGTGCTCTGGTTTCCTCCCACAGTCCAAAGACATGTAGGTCAGGTGAATCAGACTTACTAAAAATTGTCGCTAGGTGTGATTGTGTCTGCCCTGTGATGGACTGGCGACCTTTCCAGGGTATTTCCCAGCCTTCCGCCCTATGACTCTTGGGATAGGTTCCAGCATCCCTCAACCCTAATTAGGATAAGCGGCTTGGAAAATGGATGGATGGATGGATGTTGGAAGCTGCTAAATATTTGTTATCCAATCTCTGAGACTGTACACAGGCATTTTTAATTATATCCACCGTTTTTTTTTTCAATTTGTGCTGATTGATTGCTAAAGTCAATGGCTAGTGTATTTTGAACCATTCTTTTGGCATTCTGTCATGGAAATGCCATATTTATCATGTAGGAAGACACATTAGCCAAACCTGTGCTGTTACATTTGCCAAAGTTTGACGGAGCAGTCAAACAAATTTGCTCTTAAAATGGCCCTCGCCTTCTCAGGTTAATTAACATGTCGTCAACAGTGGCTTGGCAGTTCGATTCTTACAAATAACAATACGTACGCAAGTCACATTTTCTTTAATTTGGATCCCATAACAATCTGGCAGATCACAAGATTTGATTGGGAATAAGAAAGATTTATCCAAGTTCATCTTTAAACCTGAAACATTAGTAAACTCATTTATACAAGCCACTGCTTTTGAAACCAGACTTTGGTCTTTCATAGAAATTGTGGTATCATCTGCTCGTTGACAAAGTTTGAAATTCTTCCCCACTGCATTTATTCCTAGGAAGGATGATTTTTTTTTTCCACAAGTAGCTATTGTCTGGGTAACTAACAAAAATAAAAATGGAGATACTGGACAACCTTATCTTATACCACGATTGATGTTAAATCTTTCTGATGTACCATACATTAACTTCACAGAGCTGGAACAACCACTATATAAGGTCTGAATTGCATTTGGAAAATATTTTCCAAAACCAAAAAAGGGAATGGCTTTAAAGATAAACTCATGTTCAATCGTGTCAAAAGCCTTATAGAAGTCAATAAACAAAATAAAACTTTCACCAGGTATTAGATTATTATAATCTATCATATCCAGTATCAAATGAATATTATCACTAATACATCTCATTTGCATAAAACCGGATTGCTCTTCATCTATCTGATTTAATCCTTCGTTTAGTGTCTTGGCAAAAACCAAAGCAAATAATTTACCCTCATTGTTAAGTAGACTAATAGGTCTCCAATTTTCAATGTTTAGTCTATCTTTGTTTAACAAGCGGTGGAGTAGTAGAACATTTATGGCCCCACTGACGTGGGTTGTCACCATGACAACTAACAACAATCACCATTTTCTTTGGAACTACTCAAATGACCACAGCCATACTCTCATTCAGTTTCTATGGTTTCCAACTTGCACTTTGTGCATGTCCTTTCAGACTATGAGAGGGAAACCATGGTGTGAATTGCTGATTTCAGATTGCTTCTAGATTTGAGTGGTTGTGTAAGGGGGGGCATGTCATGGACTGGTGATTTGCATGTCCAGTGTGTCTCTCTTTAATGCATGCTGGGATAGACTTTACCCCCCCCCCCCCGTCTCCTCGGATTGGATTAAGTGGGTTTGGCGAATGAATAAATGATTGATTGAATGAATGAGTATGCTCAATTTGTCCTCCTTGTCATAAAAAACACGTTCTTCCCCTAAAATCAGGAGTAGTCGTGAAATGTGAGTCGTGACCCATGAAGCAGCTGAAAATTTTAAAGCGGTGTTTTATAAGTTTAACTGTCAATTGAGGTATATTATACATACATGTACCCACTTCAACTCGATTCAGAGACAAATCGTCCCTGACACGGGTCACCTTGAGAGACCGAGACATAACTGTATTCTAATTCTAGTTCATAGCGATGATTTTTTTCTTTTTCTTTTAATGTTTTACCCAAACTACATTGAAATCTATCAGGAGGGTGCAAAAGGCACTCCTGCACAATAAATAACTTTTGCAATAACCAAAGCAACGGGATCTGCGCAATATCATTTACGACTGTGTGCAATACTATGTCTCATGCCATGCCTCACAATATCCTGTCTCATAGCCTATACTGCACCACCTATTGTGTTACACTTTTAATATTGCTCACACTTGGCTCTGCACTTATACTAATATTTTTGATTTTCACACCTTATCATGTGTCGTTTCTGATATCGTAATGTTATACTTACCTCTCTTAATTGACACGGCCCTCATCTTGCTGTGTGTATGTGGCAACGAATAGTACCAGTTCGATGCCCTGTATGTGATCACATTTGGCCCATAAAATACGACCGATAGTCTTGAACCGATGAAATGATGGGGTACGACATGAACGGATTTCAACAGCATCCCTGTAGTTTTTTTCCCTCCTTTTTTTTCTTCTCTTTCTCTCCAGAGAACAGAAGTGGTAAACACGGGTTCAAACAGAAGGCTTGGCGGATAGAGAACTCGGCGGGGCTGTGCCTGGGACTGGAAATGGGGCGGAACACATTGTGTGCCTTGTACATCTAGAGGCCTGTTTGGAGAGTTATCGGCGAGGCGCTGCTTTCGCCGTCTCCCTGGAAACCATCACCGCGCTGCCACTCGCAGGCAAGTCTGTCACGGCTCCAGGTGGAAACACAGGCGTCCCGGTACGCCGGTGCGGGAAAGGAGGGAGGAAACGCAGGCAGGGAAACTATATAAATAAAGTAGGAAAAGGAGGCAGCCTTTGCAAATGGCTCTGAAGTCTGCCGACTTAAAGGAGTCTGTAACCAGGGATTAGTGCTGCCTTTTCCCTCTAGTCGCTTTGGTTGTGTGGTCTTTTTTTTCTTCTTCTTCTTTCCAAGTGTTTGTTCTCTCTCGCTCGCTCTCTCCTCTGTGTGTGTGTGTGTGTGTGTGTGTGTGTGTGTGTGTGTGTGTGTGTGTGTGTGTGTGTGTGTGTGTGTGTGTGTGTGTGTGTGTGTGTGTGCGCGTGCCCGTTTTTGAGGTGCTTGTGAGGGCATTCAGAAATGTATCTTTATTTATTTTGTTTTTTGGGGGGGGGGTTGTCTTAGTGTGTCAGTGATTTACACGTTACTGTACACGTGTTGGGAATATGGTGTGTGTTCATCCACATGTCATTGTGTGCATGTTTACTGAATGGCTAGCGAGGCTATACACACAAAGCGTGCTCTACCACATTAGATTGATTTGCATAATATTT
Source organism: Lampris incognitus (assembly GCF_029633865.1). Lineage (NCBI taxonomy): Eukaryota > Metazoa > Chordata > Actinopteri > Lampriformes > Lampridae > Lampris > Lampris incognitus. The sequence goes on from NC_079230.1 coordinate 20,368,364, forward strand.
ACTTGTACTATTTTTTTTTCGCAGCGCCGCAATGAATGGCTTGCATTTCCTGCTACTGCACCGAGTCCTGCTTCTGCAGCATGAAAGGCTCAAATCTTCAAAATGTGAACTTATCAGGTATTAAGAAAGCCCTCCTGTCTGGCACATTTACATCTGCACACTTGCACTTACATACCTATAAACTCTTCAGGTTTGCTGAGGTAAGCCTAGATAGCAGCTAGAGAGCCAGAAAGCTTTACGTTCTCACAGTGAAACACAGGCTGACAGACAGCCGGAGAAACAACTGGTGGCTACATCGACTCAAAACAATCGCACATTTGGTTTTCGGTTCGTTCATAGAAACCTGCTCGGCCCACCATGGGACCATTTCAGTCTTCAATTAAGGTAATGATGTGAAAATCACCAAAATTGAGGCTGGGAGGTATTTGCCTGACAGCAAAGATTGGTAGTCAGCAGGCTAATGTAGCTCATAGTAATTGAAAGTACCGAATGCTCGAGTTGGCGTTTGGCATTTGTTTGATGCGAAGGCGGAGGGCGGCCTTATCTTGGATACTTGTTTGAACAGACTGCAGGTTATATTTGGGTACCCAAAAGCATAATCCTACACACTCACTTCACACGTGTGTGTGTGTGTGTGTGTGTGTGTGTGTGTGTGTGTGTGTGTGTGTGTGTGTGTGTGCGCGTGCGTGCGTAGGTGCATGCGTGTAAACAACTGTTTGCAATTTTGTTGCAAGGATGCCAGTTGTCTTCACATTGGGTGAGCAGCTGCAGTACGTCTGTGTCCTCAAAGCCTTTTTTTTTGCCATTCAAATGAAATGGTTTTCCATTCCATTTCCCATTGTCTTGGTTCAAATCAGTGCCCACACAAAAGGAAAAAGATTCCTCTGTACAGACCGTCAAAGCGCATTGGATCGTTTATAGTGTGGCGCTGATATTATTGTGCAGTTGGGAGCTGTTTCAAATAAAGAACCGGAGCGTTTCACAAGTTTGTGTCAGGCGAAACAAACGCATCTGTCATGCATAATGGAAAGATAGTAAAGGCAGCTGAAAGTAGTTATATCTTGGCGGTTCGGGCAGCATGGTGGCCCAGCGGTTAGCGCTGTTGCCTCACAGCGAGAAAGTCCTGGTTTTGAACGCCAGGTCTTCTCAGGTCCTTTCTGTGGGGAGTTTGCATGTTCTCCCCGGGTCTGTGTGGCTGTCCCCCCGCCATCGGAAAATAAATGCATGTTAGGGTTAATATTCCTGTCTGTGCCCCTGACCAAGGCAATGGGAAGAAATAACTGGAGTTGGTCCCCGGGTGCTGCACGGCGGCTGCCTACTGCTCTTACACAGCTAGCTAGCATGGGTTAAATGCAGAGAGTAAATTTCATTTATATATATATATGTACAAAATGACTTTCCATCTATCCATCCATCCATTATCCAAGCTGCTTATCCCAGGTTGGGTCACGGGATCCAGCAGTCATTGGGCAGCAGGCGGGGAGACACCCTGGACAGGCCACCAGTCCTGACACATTCACGCTTAGGGACAATTTAGTACGGCCAATTCACCTGACCTACATGTCTTTGGACTGTGGGAGGAAACCGGAGCACCCGGAGGAAACCCACGCAGATGAGGGGAGAACATGCAAACTCCACACAGAGGATGACCCAGGATGACCCCCAAGGTTGGACAAGCCCAGGGTTCGGACCCAGGATGTTCTTGCTGTGAGTCGACCGCACCAACCACTGTGCCACCATGCCCCAAAAAAAGACTAATAAAGAGTATTCTATTCTATTGTATTCTATTCTATTCTATTTAGCCAATGCACGTGTCAAAATGCAGCTCACCATGCATGCCGAATGACCCCATGTTTATCAGTGATTATGACGCCTCAGATAAGAGTCCGTATACTCGTAGCATGAGTGCTACTTGGTTATTTGTTGTGCAGTCAATGCTTTTCCTTTCCAAATGCATCTCAAGTACATACATTAAAGAAAGATATACACGTAATCATGTGCATCATAAACCGCTTCATTTTCATTAAGCCTTTCTATGGTTAGCCACAAATTTAATTTGGACTACTCTATGATTAATGTTCTCAGCTGGCTACATCTAGGAGGAGCACGGCAGTAGTATTTAGCTCATTAAAGCAATGCTACAGTCAGGCATAGGATAGGAGCCACATTTGGAGAGTAATTTGGACAGTAATCTGACCGCGAAAACAGTAGCATCCCATTAATATTCAACAACGTATAAAGATTAGATACTTAAGACAGAAAATCAGTGCTTAGTGGTTCAATTAAATGAATCCTATTTGAGAAGAAAATGGAAATTACATGGCCTAGTGGGATTCTAGATGAACAAATTGTTGGTTTACCTGCTGTTTATGAATCACAAAGGTAGTCTAAAGTATATGTGTGAGACCGTGTGCGTGTGTGGGTGTGTATACAGTAATTGAATATATTGTCGTGTTCCATTGCTGATCACATTCATGAGATGGTAATAATACCGACTCATGTATTGTAGAAGGCGTTGTCTGGGACTATGGTGAAGGTTATGTCTTCTTTCTAAGTCGAGTCAAGTCAATTTTATTTGTATAGCGCAATATCACAAATTACAAATTTGCCTCTTTACAGCAATGCAACATCCTGTCCTTAGATCCTCCCATTGGATGAGGAACAACTCCCTAAAAAAAAACAACAAAAAACTTTTAACAGGGAGAAAAGGAAATTCGTTCTCTGCATTTAACCCATCCTTGCTGTGTAGCTAGGAGCAGTGGGCAGCCGCCGTGCAGCACCCGGGGACCACCTCCAGTTCGTCTTGCCATGCCTCGGTCAGGGGCACAGACAGGAGTAGTAACCCTAACATGCATGTCTTTTTTTATGGTGGGGGAAACGGGAGCACCCAGAGAAAACCCACCACAGACATGGCTAGAACATGCAAACTCCACACAGAGGACGACTTGGGAGGACCCCCAAGGATGGACAACGCCAGGGTTCGAACCCAGGACCTTCTTGCTGTGAGGTGACAGCGCTAACCACTGGGCCACCGTGCTGCAAACAGAATTATATAAATTTATAAGATATAAAAAAAAGATATATGTAAAAAGAAAATGTGATGAGGGGGATGCCAAGCAGTGTCCAGGTGGTGACCACCGTCACCATGGAGACCTGGGAGGAGGACAGAGTACACGTGCACACAGGGGGGACTCACATCACATCATTCACACACACGGAAGAAGAGAAAAGAGAAGACGTCATTCAGAGAGAGAGAGAAAAGACATGAGAGAAGAGAACAGTTTGCAATAGTCAATAATCTATACTCTATAGTCTCGCCTTCAGATCTGTGGTTGGTAAATTCACTGAGACAGAAACCGACCCACCATGCAGTACAGGTTGTGAAGTACTCAACTTAAAGACAACTAATTGTAGGTTAAGGCAAAAAGATGAGTTTTAAGTTTGGATTCAAAGGACTCAGCAGATGATTGTCTGATGACAGCAGGCAGGTTATTCCACAAGAACGGGGCCGATAGGAAAAGGCCCTGCCACCTGCTGACTTCTTTTTACCTTTGGGTACACACAGGAGGCCTGTGTTTTGAGAGCGAAGAGCTCGAGATGGGATGCACAGTTTAAGGAGATCAGACAGGTATGATGGGGCAAGCCCGTTTAGGACTTTATCAGTTGGCAGAAGCACCTCGACGTCTGATCTAACATGGATAGGGAGCCAATGAGGGGAGGCAAGAATTGGTGTAATATGGTCAAATTTCCTAGTTTCAGTTAGGATTGTAGGCAGTCCTCCTTTAATGTGCTTATCAAAGGAAAGGCTGGGATCAAACGCAACGCCAAGATTTTTGGCTGCCACGCTTTGTGAAATCACAGAGTTGTCGAGCATCACTGTTACTTGATCAAATTGGTGTCTGTGTCTAGCAGGGCCGACAACCAGCATCTCAGTTTTACCTGAATTTAAAAGCAGGGAATTTAGTGATATACAATTTTTTCCCAGCAGCCAAGCAGGCATCTAAATGAGTCATTTGAGTACAATCCAGGCCAGGGGTGCCGTCTCTCTCGCTATGATTTATTAGGGAAAAGTAGTCAGGGAGGGCACATGTATCTTTTTTTTAAAAATGTATTCCCCCCCACCCCTATTGTATCCGGCCAATTACCCCACTCTTCCGAGCCATCCCGGTCGCTGCTCCAACCCCTCTGCCGATCTGGGGAAGGCTGCAGGCTACCACATGCCTCCTCCAATGCATGCATATGTGTTCATGCACGTCATCCCAGCCACTACTAACACTACGACCGCTGCCTTCAAAATTAGCTTCTTTTTTTTTTGGACTTCACAAATATGACCTATGATTGCTGGTTGTCGGATAGCAGGAGCGCTGGGAGGAGGTGGGGTTGGCGGGATGGGGTGGGCGTGGGGGGGTGGAAGGGGGGGTCACTCATCAGTTGATACGTGAAATGATTGGGAGACTGCGGCTCGTCCCCATTATCTTGTCCCTTGCATTGTAATTATCGCTCCTGCTCTTTCTGCACTGCTGCCCCCGTCTCCCCGTGCCATTGTAATCGTGATTGACTGGCGCGGCGGCCAAAACAGCACAGTCTGAAAAGGCATCAGACACACATCTCAAAGCTGCCCTGCAATATGATCTCCTCCTCCTCCTCCTTCTCCATCTCCCCCCTCCTCCTTCTCCTCCTCCTTCTACACACGCACTACACCACCACCTATCCCTCCAGCCCTTTTCCTGCTTTTTCAGGATAAAGAGGACTCGGCCGCCACTTGATGGAGTTGGTCCCCGGGCGCTGCACTGCGGCTGTCCGCTGCTCCTGTACCATATGGTTAGGCTGAAACGCAGAGGGCGAATTTCATTGTACGCTTGCTTACAATGACAAGGTGTCTTTCTTCTTTCTTTCTTCTTCTTGATAAGAAAACAGGTTTTGATGGTAGTAACTCGCAAATATATGTTATTCTGTGTGTGTATCTGTGTGTGTGTTTCTTTTTTCCATTCCAGGTGGTTGAAAGTAAATTACAGTTTCTACGTTACCCTCATGCATGGATAATAACACACTAGTTGTAATACTAGATGGTCCTTGATATGGTCTCTGACATTGAAATGACAGGAGTCAATGTACACGTTTTAGACATACAGTGCAGTATATATGTATGTATGTATGTATGTATGTATGTATGTATGTATGTATGTATACATACATATATATACATACGTGTGTGTGTGTGTGTGTATATACACTATATACCCACACACACTGCACTGTATGTCTATATATGTGTGTGTGTGCATATATACATAGTCAAGTAAATTCTTTATGAGACAGTACAAGCCTGTTTCATGCCATAAGCAATCATCAGCTGTCACTGGATTATTTTGCTCCGTGTATGTATGTATGTATGTATATATGTATATATATATATATATATATATATATATATATATATATATATATATATATATATATATATATATATATAGCCCTGTGATGGCCTGGCGGCCTGTCCAGGGTGTCTCCCCGCCTGCCGCCCAATGACTGCTGGGATAGGCTCCAGCCTCCCTGAGAGCAGGAGAAGCGGGTCGGATAATGGAATGGAATGGAGTATATATATTTAAATAGCCAAAACATTAAAACTACTGACAGGCAAGTGAATAACATTGATTATCTCTATTACAGTGGTACCTGTCAAGGGATGGGATATTTTAGGTGGCAAGTGAACGGTCAGTTCTTGAAGTTGATATGTTGGAAGCAGGAAAAATGGGCAAGCGACTTCGCCAAGGGCCAAATTGTGATGGCTAGAAAACTGGTGTCAGAGCATCTCCAAAACAGCAGGTCTTTTGGTTTGTTCCTGGTATGCAGTGGTCAATACCTACCAAAAGTGGTATAAGGAAGGACAACCGGTGAAGTGGTGACAGGGTCATGGGTGCCCAAGGCTCATTGATGTGCATAGGGAGCAAAGGCTAGCTCCTCTGGGTCGATCCCACAGAAGAGCTACTGTAGTAGCTCCACTGCTGAAAAAGTTAATGCTGGCTATGATAGACTGGTGTCAAAACACACAGTGCATCACAGCTTGCTGTGTATGAGGGGCTGAGTAGCTGTAAACCAGTTAGAGTGCCCATGATGACCCCTTTCCACTGCCGAAAGCACCTACAATGGACATGTCAGCATAAGAACTGGACCATGGAGCAATGGAAGAAAGTGGCCTGGTCAAAATGGCCAGAAAAAGAGAACTTTCATCTGAAACTCGACAGTCTATTCTTGTTCTTAGAAATGAAGGCTATTCCATGCGAGAAATTGCTAAGAAATTGAAGATTTCCTACACCGGTGTGTACTACTCCCTTCAGAGGACAGCACAAACAGGCTCTAACCAGAGTAGAAAAAGAAGTGGGAGGCCGCGTTGCACAACTGAGCAAGAAGATAAGTACATTAGAGTCTCTAGTTTGAGAAACAGACGCCTCACAGGTCCCCAACTGGCATCTTCATTAAATAGTACCTGGCCATTTTGAGCGTTTAATTGACCCCACAAATGTGATGCTCCAGAAACTCAATCTGCTCAAAGAAGTGCCCATCCAACCAATCCAACTTGTGGGAGCTGCTTCTGGAAGCGTGGGGTGCAATTTCTCCAGATTACCTCAACAAATTAACAGCTAGAATGCCAAAGGTCTGCAATGCTGTAATTGCTGCAAATGGAGGATTCTTTGACGAAAGCAAAGTTTGATGTAAAAAAAATCTTATTTCAAATACAAATCATTATTTCTAACCTTGTCAATGTCTTGACTCTATTTTCTATTCATTTCACAACATATGGTGGTGAATAAGTGTGACTTTTCATGGAAAACACGAAATTGTTTGGGTGATCCCAAACTTTTGAACGGTAGTGTATATATTTATATATATATATATATATACACACACACACACACACACACACACACACACACACACACACACACGTACATACATACACACACACAATGTATACTGCGCTGTTGAGTTCTGAGCTCAACATACATCTGCTCAGTTTTGCCCGAAGAAATATTTTAGCCTTCTGTGTACTTGATGCTTTGAAATGCCAGACAGAGGCTTGTGCAGAGTCAGGTCTGAATGATACACCTTGTCAGAGAGGGAAGTTCATCAGCAGCCACTGAAAGTGCCATCGATTGAGCTGCCCTGAGTCCCAGCAGGTAATGGATTGGATTTATCCCTCTCTGGATAAGGCTTGAGCTCAGAAATGTGTGCGAGCGAACACGCACACACACACACACACACACACACACACACACACACACACACACACACACACACACGCTTTTGTTGTAGTTCTGTTGTGAAATCTGTGTATGTGCATGCAGGTGTGTGCACATACACACTGCAACACTCACCTATATACACATTAGCACACTCTGTGACAGCGCGTCTGAGAACTCGTATGACATTCGGCAGACAGTGGGGACAGTTGCGATCAAAGGCAGTGATGTATTGTCAGTAGCTGCATGGTTAGGGGGGAAAAACAAGGCAACGAAATGGTGCTTTGATAGATATCAGGACATTTGTCAGGCTTGTGTCTGCGCTTATTTTAGGAGTGAGAGATGAGTCTCATCAAATCCATATTTTTGGGCGAAGAAAAAGGACACGAAGTACTTGATGAAAGATGTCGTCCATGTGGAAGAATCACAGAAGCTTGACTACGCCTCGTATGTTTCTACGGCCGGGCATTCTCATTTCGGTGAAAAACAAATATTAAGCAAATCGTCATCATCCATAACTCATTTCAAGAGACATTAAAGCATTTCAAGAACCATTATGTAGACAAGGGTAAACAGATTGGAGGATGCAAAACACTCGATTAAAGTGGCATTTGGCTTGCTTCTCTAAAATTTTAAGAGGCAATGCATCACAAATAATGTACAAGCGAAGATGAGCACAGTTAAAGAGAGAACTAATTAGACTAATCTTTCTGCCAGGAGGTTTACCTATAATGGTTATAATCTATGAGCTGTAATATGTTTCAGAAAACATTTAGTGGCAATCCATCTTCCCCAATGCCTTAAGGCGAGGTGTGTGTGTGTGTATGTATGTGCGAGTCTGGTGAGGGTGTTGATTTTGAGTCTAAGTTTTCTCATCTTTACGCTTAGAATGGGTTTTGTGAACCTGAACATGTCTCCTCAACAACAGCCATGTTTGGTTTACTGTTGCGTGTTCTCCACAATTCACCTCCGAGATCAAGTTTCTTTGTAAGTACCGCGGTCTAAACGTACAAATATTTTTTGCAAAACTCTCAAAATACCTTTTGGGTTCCATCGCCAAAGCCATCTTCCTGCCGGGCAGATGATGTGAAAAGGGGTTTGTTGTTAGGATACAGATGGCTATGGTCAGATTTGGAGCCCCTGGTTTGAAACCTTGCTTGGCCCTTGCTAATGAGTCTGGGTGACTGAGGCATCTGTCTGGTCATCTAATGTAGCTCGCCATGTGGAGATGTCATCCAGCGTCTGGCTGCTAGCCGCTGTCATGTCCCTGTGGGCAACGTTAACGTTATAATTAGTCTCTTCTCGGAACATCTTCAGAGGCCCCACTTTGACTTTCTGCGGTTCATGACCCACCAAAATTGACTTTTTTTCTTTTCTTTTTTTTAAGGTGCTGCTACAAAGAGTTTTAGATATTTTGCCCACCCCTTGTGGGCGGAAGTGGTAGTGTTTTGCAGAAGAACGACCTCATACCGCGTAAGCGTCACCTCAAAAGATCTGCATTCACCCTCTGGTGGCTGATGCACTGTTGTTGTTTTTTTTTGCTCTCTTTTTTCTCCCCAATTGTACCCGGCCAATCACCCCACTCTCCGAGCTGTCCCGGTCGCCGCTCCACCCCCTCTGCCGACCGGGGAGGGCTGCAGACTACCACATGCGTCCTCCGATACATGTGGCGTCGCCAGCCGCTCTTCACCTGAGGAGTTTCGCCATGGGGAGGATCACGCTACCCCCCCCCCGTTCCCCCTCCCCCTCGAACAGCCCGTCTGTGGTACTCGGTACTCTACTAAGTTGGACTGTTCATGAAGCGCATTGTGGTTGGATTGCTCATGCCTGTAGAGAGTAAAGACCCGTTAAACGTTCAGCCTCGACGCCGTATCGTTATTGTAAGTATAGCCACCCTCCACTCGGGTATTGAACAAGGTGTCCGAAAACGGAGTTACGGCGTTACGGAGCAACAGGCGAAGTAAAAGTGTCCTGTCAGACAAGCTAACAGAAAGCTAGCTAGCTAACTGACGTCGCACGCTAGCGGAAAGAAGGCGCGGTTCAAGCCACCGTCACCGCTGATACGCTGATACTTACCGGCAGCTTAGCAGAAAACTGCCACCCAGCTCAGCCGACCCGCCACTGCAGAACCCTCTGGCGAGTGCACACGACTCCCCTGCACACCACACCGGAAGCGGCAGAGCGGTAAGACGCCCTACCAGGTACAGAGACCGTGTTATGGACACGTAACTGAAAGGTCTCGCTAAGTTTAAACACTCTAAAAAAAAGAACGCAAGAAACGTCGTTGTTTACGGTGTAATGTGTGTTCATGGCAAGGTGCTATTTCATTACATTGCGGTATTGCATAGCATTTTGTCAATAGTGTGTATGAATAAATGCACATTCATTCATCAGCTATCCGAACCGCTTATCCTTACTCAGGGTCGCAGGGATGCTGGGGCCTATCCCAGCAGTCACTGGGCGGCAGGCGGGGACTCACCCCGGACAGGCCGCCAGACCATCACAGAGTAAATGCACAAATGAGTTCAGGTGACAACAAAAATTTGACGGAGATGTCTGTTGTTAAACTGCTGGGATAGGCTCCAGCATCCCCGCGACCCTGGGAGCAGGATAAGCGGTTTGGATAATGCATGTTAGATGTAAACCCAGTGGAAGGCATGGACCACGTCCTAATCTAGAAAAGGGGGATGTGGTGTGTTTGAATAAGCACCCAGTGTTTTACTAAGTTGGACTATTCATGAAGCACTTTGTGGTTGGATTGCCTATGACCCGTTAAACTTTCAGCCTCGACTCCGTATCGTTATTGTAAGTGTAGCCACCCTCCACGCGGGTATTGTTACGTAACGTAAATAGAACATAACATAACACCGACCAACCAGAGGAGGCGCTAGTGCGGCGAGTAGGACACATACCCACATCGGGCGTCCCACCCGCAGACACGCCCAATGGTGTCTGTAAGGACGCCCGACCAAGCCAGAGGTAACGCGGGGAGTCGAACCGCCGATCCCCGTGTTGGGAAGCAACGGACTAGACTGCTACGCTACCCGGACGCCCCGGTGCACGTGTTTTGAAGAGGAGAGCGATAAGATAATGTATCTCCAACTATCAGTGTGCCGTAAATTGTTTCGTCAGATTTTGCAGTGAATCCAACCATTTGGAATCATTATATATGTCTAATGACGTCGCTGATGGTCCCGTTTGCTTATGTCATTCATATGCAGGCATGAAAATTAAATTGATACTGATAACCAGTGGAAAAATGTCTCGTAGCAGCTTCAATGGAAGCGGTGCTTTGATATTTTGTAGCTGCACCACCCACTGTGGCTCTGGACCGAGCAAAGTGGTCCCAAATCCCCGGAACAGGATTTTAAAGTAATGATGTAAAGTGTAGCGTTTCACAGGACTCTTAAAGGTAGTGTTCTTCAAACGCTTATCACGTCTTACATCTTTGTCTCTTAGTGAAGTTGTCCAAAGTTATTCCCGACAACTCGAGATCTCCTGCAGACGAGACTGTATGCTGTGGAATTATGCTGAAACGGAAAATTGTTGCAGTCAAGAGCCTTTTCCCGTTGCCTTTTAAACTCACAGGAATGTTTGAGTTATAAAATGGGAGAACATGGGCAACTCTGCATCAAAGCTAATGAAGCACCCACGCACCCACCGTCACGAGGTAATGAGTGTACTTACCTCAGGAAAAAAAGGACATCTCCAAAAAAAAAAGTGTTCAGTGTGTGCCCACTTCTCAAGAGTGCTTAATCACAGTGCTTGATTATTGGCAGTCATTAGAGGCTTGTGAGTCGGCCCTATTCATACACCGTGCCAGGAATTATGATGAGCTTGATTCAATTCAACGTTCTCTGCGCTTGGTCCTGCAAAGCTTTCCATCTTCTGGCTTGCAATGACCAAAACATCTAAAATGCCAACATAATTGTGTCCTTTCTGCCCTCATATTGTGCCGGCGGTGGACCACTTCCGACGAACAAGCTTGTTTTGTTAGAACTGGGCAGCAAGCAAGAAGTTCAGACGTTCCCAAGTCGTGCAACAAAAGCCAATAGAAGCCTCTGTGAATATTGGTGAAGAATCCAAAGGAGAATTGATGTGCCTTTGCACGTTTAAAATCATTGCTTCACAACTTAATTCTGAGTTTCACTGAGCGCCAAGTAAGTTCAGATATAGAAGGTATTTTTTTTAGTACAATGCTCAATGTAAATACACAGCCAACTGTTTGTTAATGTGACACAGAGGTCGGTTAGTAATTTAAGAAGCCAGTTACCGATCACTGAATATGAAAAAGAAATTAACTTTACAATTAAACGCTGTGTTGATGTTTATTGGCCACGTAGGTTTGCACATATACATGGAATTTGACTCCGGTTTCGTGGCTCTCTTGGTGTACTTAACATAGAATAACAACACAACACAACAATCTTCAGATATATACACAAGGATTGACTTATACAGGCGAAATAAGAGGCGATATGTTGCAGAGAATATGTCAGATGCTGAAATAGATGTTAAAGGTTACTTGCATTCATACCTGAGGTAGATGGACATGACAAAGCATACCATTATACGTACAATGTACAGTACAGTATATATAAAATGGTTGGATTTATTGACAGTGTTGTGTTCATTTGAATGACAGCCCGTGGAAAGAAACTTTTTATATCTGGTTGATTTGGGGTACAGTGCTCTGTAGTGCCTGTCAGAGGGGAGGAGTTGGAACAGGTTGTGACCAGGGTATGATGGGTCTGGACTGATGTTGCCTGCCTGTTTCCTGAGTCTGGAGGTGTATAAGTCCTGAATGGAGGACAGGTTGGCACCGATGATTTTCTCTGCAGACTTAACTGTCCATTGTAGTCTGTCCCTGTCCTGTTTGGTAGCCGATCCAAACCAGACGGTAATGGATGTGGCGATATATGTACATATGTAGATATATGTAAATTTGAAGAAAACTAAATGCAATAGTGGCAATATCTAGAAAACCTGATAGCTGTCTCTGTATTTTAACATTTTATTTTTGATCGCATCTACTTTTATCTGCAAAGTAGCATCATTTTCTCTGTCTGTGTCTATTGGGGGGTATTGCAACGTTTCGGGCCATGTCTCACACTCCCCCAAACAAGTCTTCATGCCACTGTGGTCTTGCATCGCGGTTGCAAAGAGGAGGTTATGTATAAGAAACAAAGGTGGCAAAAAGAAGAAAGAGAGAGAAGGTGATGTGAAGAGTCCTAATGAGAAGAAAGAAAGAGAGGGAGATGATAGAAGGAGAAAGGGCACTGACATTAAGGAAAAGGAACAAGAGGAGTGAGATGAGAAGTGGAGAATATTTCTTCTTCTTTCAGCTTGGAAGGTGGAAGGTATTTAATGTGAAATATTCCACATATACTACTAAAAACCCTCAGCGATGGTTCAAATTAGGCGATTAAAGCAGTCTAATCATTGCAGCTGATAGTCAGCAGGTACCTCCTGATTCAATATTAACATGAATATTTTAGTGACGATTTGATACATATTGCAATTTTTCAAATATATTATGAATTCTGTGACTGCATGCTACGTTTCTTTATAAAACGTAGACGATGCCGCAACCCAAAGCACATATCCACAAAAATGCATTTATTTTAATGAAGCCCCCACGTGTTACAAAAGCTTGAAACATGAGACTGCTTCACCGAGTAAGCATTCAAGCAATTCATCTCTGTATTCAAAAAAATTCAGAGATGTGGAAATCGTTACATCACACCTCTTCACAGCGTCTGATCATTGTATTTCAACATTGCAACTCAGGGAAACGCTGTGAAATCATCACGGCTTAGCGTCACGCTGCGTCTTCCCACTTTCCTCGTGGCGATCATTAAGTTTTCATCCGAGCCGACTGAAAAGTCGTCACCCTAGCCGGCCAAAGTCGCCCTGATGATGTGGTTATCCGCAAGGGCATTTTCTTTCTACAACATCCAAGCCGTGGAATGGCGTGATTCTTCCTTCAAGCCTTAATCCCCCCCCCCCATCCTCCAATCCCCTCACGTGTGCTTTCTCTCCATTTCTCTGTCCCTTTTCTCCTTTGTCTCTTAACCGCCTGTGCCACCGTGTCACCGGGCACACCTGCTTCACGCAGCTGTCAATTATGCCACTGAGTTACAGACTGGCACGCAATTAGGGTCCGCCTCACGCACTGGCCCCACGCTGGTAATGAGTTTCCCCAGTCATTGATCAAAGTCACAATCGCACTCCAGCCCCGAGTTTCCCAATTAACTTTCCTTTTTTTTCCCCTCTCTTCTTGGCAATCCAGAAAGCATCTATGTTGAGTCGCCTGAGACTGTTGCTCTATTTGTATGCCGAAGCAGCCTGAGCACTGCACACACACACACACACACGCAAATACACGCAAATACACACACACACACAGAAAGTTTAATTACAGTGTCATGGTATGACTATTTGTTAAGCTGACTGTGTGGAATTAATTTAAAACAGTTGATGAGAAGTGGTTTCCCTCCATTTTGGGGCTTAGGTAGCGATATAGCTAGCATGCTACGTAGCCAGCATTTACAAAGTAATGGTGTGGGCTGTATTTTAAATGTTTTATGCAAAGTAACTGTATTTACTGGATTCTAAATAATATTATTATGCTTTAATACATTTAAGTTTGGTATTGATTTCTTTAATTTGTTTCAAGGGGCCATGTAAGTAAAACTGAATTGACGTCATCAGGCCTATTTTCAGTAGCCAGTTCCCGTTTAACAAATCCTTTGCAAAGTGTGCCGTAGATATTGCACCAATACAATTACAGGGGAAGAAAATTCTTTGCCAGTATGTCGGGCCAAATGTTTGTATAACTCGGCCAGTACTAAAAATATATTTTTCTTACCCAACAAACTCCTGGGAAAAAAACAAAAACAAAACCTGGGGTTGCTGCTTTAGATCATTTAATGGAGCTCTCATCTGATAAGGGGCTGCATGTACATCTAGTTCTCATTATGCAAGTGTCAAGACTTGAGTAGTGGGCTTCCTGGCAAATAATAGAGGTATGACATTGCTTGTTTGTTTTCCCCTGGATGCGAGATGCACCGAAGCATATGAGGGGGGGATGGAGGGAGGTGTGTGTGTGTGAGCCGAACGGAGGAACAAGCTGAGCACAGTCGCGCACGGTGTACAAAGCCGCTAGGCACAGGTCTTGGTGATTGACAACCGGCTGCAGATGGGAACCTCCCAGTCACACATCACTGTCTGAATAAAATTGCTATGGTGATAGTGAGACAGGGTGGCTATGGATTTGGTACTCGTATTCTCCGTTTCCATATTAGCTGCAGCTTGTGACGGCGCACTCCCTTCTCTGCCTCGTTTGAGCCCAGTAATTCCAATTAGACTGGCTAAGGTTCATGACAAAATACAGAAAACATCAAATGTTTGAATTTCAAATGAGGAGCGCACACCTCCATCCAGGACGGGGAATCTCGCAGTGGAGAGATGATAATGAATTAATTTCCGTTCATGGCTCACCAGTGAAGACAACTAGGTTGAGTAATGAGGAGAGGAAGCTGTGATAATGGAAATCCAAATGATTAAACTAATGCCTTTGTGTGGGTGGGTGTGAGACGAGGGAGAACGAGGGGTGAAGCGGGGGGAAAGGTAGTTATACATAGGAGAGTGTCTAAACAGCATTGTTAGCGCGTGATGCAATGCGAATACCTTGACAACAACCCTTGACTTTTGCCATGAACCACTTCCACTATCGGCTTGACCTCCTGGTCATGTGACCAAGGAGGTCGAGGTAACCATCTATGTTAAGTGCAGATAATCAGATTTCGTGTCAAATTCGGCGATGTGGTGTAAGTAAATCGAGATGGGGTGATATCAGACTGGGGCCATCCATACAGGCACAGATTTATTGTACTCTAAAGCCACAAAAATAGAAATGCACAACACAACGTGAAAGCATCAGCTACAGGATGCAGAATATTTCTCCATCTACGTCCATGTATATTACTGCAATCAGCTGTCCTCTCACTCATGTCTGCGTCATCGCCCACATCACTGCAATAAACACACAGGTTATAACAATTAATAACTTAGACTCATCGAAGGCCTTATCAGCTGTCAGCAACACACACTTTAGCACAGCCCTTGTAAAACACATATGACCACAGAAAGCCTGGAGACTTGTCAAAAACAAAATCAAATGGGTGTCCGGGTAGTGTAGCAGTCTATTCCGTTGCCTTCCAACACAAGGATCGCCGGTTCGAATCCCCGTGATACAGCCGGCTTGGTCAGGCATCCCTATAGACACAATTGGCCGTGTCTGTGGGTGGGAAGCCGGATGTGGGTATGTGTCTTGGTTGCTGCACTAGCACCTCCTCTGGTCAGTCGGGGCACTGCCTGTTCAGGGGGGAGGGGGAACTGGGGGGGGGAATAGCGTGATCCTCCCATGTGCTACATTCCCCTGGTGAAACTCCTCACTGTCAGGTGAAAAGAAGTGGCTGGTGACTCCACACGCATTGGAGGAGGCATGTGGTAGTCTGCAGCCCTCCCCGGCTCGGCAGAGGGGGGCGGAGCAGCGACCGGGACGGCTCGGAAGAGTGGGGTAATTGGCCAGATACAATTGGGGAGAAAAATGGGGAAAAATCCCCCCCCCCAAGAAAAAGAACATTAACTAGTGACAAAGGCGGTTGTAGAGGGGCTATTATAGCAGATTACAGCCACATCTATGTTTATGCTACTTTATACATGTGCTCATTTGTAATATCAGAGGTCACTCACAGTTGGCATTGACGATAGCATGCAGCGTGATGTCAGCAGTGATTGGTTGATTTGCTGGGTATACATCACTTCACGAATGCACCATGATGCTGTTGTACTGGTAGCATATGATGCTGTTGTACTGGTAGCATAAGACATGAATGTGCTGCGGACATAATTCCCAAGGCTGCAAAGGAGATTAGCTGTTTGAAGTTAGACATTTATGAGCGGGCATTCTGAGTCGTGAAACGGTGTAACAATACAGCCCGGGGAAGAAAAAAAATATACGCATGTCCTCAGTAAATTTTGCAAATGAAATCCTTTTATAGTGTCACATACAGCGGCACCTTACCACTTGATGTCGTTTCGAGGCCGTCGCTCAAATTCCGGGTCATTCTAGGGTAAATGAGTTTGATTGAGGGTTGGCAAGCCAACATTTAAAAAAAAAAAAAATGCTCACCTGTCAAATGGAAAACCGGTCATTTCACAGACGCAGCATGCCAATAACTACAGGTTGCTTTTAGATTTGCATACTGGCAATAATTAAAGTAATTTATGAGAAGACATTTTGTTTTAAATGCTAGCCCGCCTTCTCTCTTGACATGTTCATTTCTTAATAAAAGGGCTGTACTTTGAGTCCGTAATTGGTAGGGGATGCAATTTTATGCAAAGAAAAAAGGCAGCTTTTCATGGATTAACATTTACGTCGCTTTGTTTGTGAAATATTTGTGGCCCTTTAATGTGTCTCTCTGGAGTGTAATGTCTACATTTGTATTGCGCCAATGTGAACAGTTCAAAATGGCTTGCGGCGAGTGAAAAGAAAAAAAAATTGCTGGTAGCATTCTTTTGCCCGGGACAGTTTAATAGAGTCCTATTGATAAAAAAAAACAAACAAAAAAACCCAAAACAAGTGGACAGACAGGTTCAAACAAATAATCATGATATGGACTTTCATGTAAGAGGTGCCACATGATTCTCTGCCTCTGCAGCATTAATCAATAAAATTTCAACAGCAAGACAAAAAAACATGACTTGCACAGTTCTGGATTGCACCACAATGTAGGCAAAAAGAAATGGTGTGTTGAAGGAGGATAAAAATCAACAAAAGAAGATAGCCCGTGGATATTGCAAGTGAATGAAACAGTGATTTGTTGCATTGCACGTTATGGCTGACTGCAGCAGGTGTGATAAGGCTGATTTCAGAGGCTTAACATTGTTGTCGGGCTAATTGTCTCTGAGTCTATTAAACCAGTAAAACTGACTTTTAGACGTGAGAATAATATTTTCCCCCCCACTCTGAAATAATTTGTCTGAACCTGTGATATCTGTAACAGCGGTAGGCGACAGTAAATATGGACTCTACGTATGTGGGTTTATTCTAAGGCTGTAAAAATGTTTGTATTTCTTATTCATTGAAATTAGACAAAAACAGGCGCAGCAAGAGGCACTAAATTTCGAGTTAGAATAAATTACTGATTTAATCTCTGCAAGCTCTCAGAAGAGGGTACTTTAAAGCATGCCTGAACACTAAGCTTTGTGTTTTGAACCATTTCTGACTCGAGAAAAGTCTGACAAGGATTCCTTAACCGGGGAATTTCGCATGTGCATTGGGAAATTTGTCATATTCAGTCGATGTAAACAGTCACAGTGCTTCCGTGCAACGCATTTTTTTGATATAGCTTGGCAAAACTTTTAGATATTAATGCACCTCATGAGAACAGTTGACTGATAAGAACAGATACTACACTTGATCTTGGCCAAAAGGCCGAGAAGCGAGATGCTAAGATTTTCATTGGGAGCGATGAGGAAGGATAGGATTAGGAATGAGTATATTAGAGGGACCGCTCAAGTTGGACGGTTTGGACACAAAGCAAGAGAGGCAAGATTGAGATGGTTTGGACATGTGTGGAGGAGAGATGCTGGGTATATTGGGAGAAGGATGCTGAATATGGAGCTGCCAGGGAAGAGGAAAAGAGGAAGGCCAAAGAGGAGGTTTATGGATGTGGTGAGGGAAGACATGCAGGTGACTGGTGTGACAGAGGAAGATGCAGAGGACAGGAAGAAATGGAAATGGATGATCCGCTGTGGCGACACCTAACGGTAGCAGCCGAAAGTAGTAGTAGATGAGAACAGTTTACAACTATCCCCCCCCCTTTTTTTTTCCTCGCCAATTATACTTGGCCAATTACCTCACTCTCTTCCAAGCCGTCCCGGTCGCTGCTCCACCCCCTCTGCCGATCCAGGGAGGGCTGCAGACTACCATTTAGGGCGGGTCATACTCGGGTGCCAATATGAATTTGAAGGAAATCCTAACATGTGGGATGTCTAAATTATGTGTTTATTTATGGGTAATCCAAATATGAGTTTATTTTTTTAGTTTTTTTGGATAGGATAATTCTAACCGTCATCATTTTGTATTTCTAGAATGCCAATTTTACCCTTTCGAACCCCTTTATAAGACAGTGAAATATATAAGGGAAATCTTCAATTAAGGGAGTTTTTCTGTCCCCAGGGTAGATTTTCAAGAGAAAAAAAAACTTTTTTTGTTGAAAAAACAATTATTGTATTTGTTAGAGTTAGGTTGTGTTAGCTATGGCAAAAAGATTTATGTCTCAATGATGACATTTTAATACTTCTTCTGTATGTTGAAAATTTAAATGTGCCAGAATTCCACTGTTTCGGCCTTGTCCCCAACCCAGACTTTTTAACTTCCCCTCTATAATAAAGCAATAAAAATGGTTAAATTCATTAAAGTCATACTTTGCATTTTCTCATAATAATTTAAAAAGACATATTTCAAACTCCTATGGTTTATATATCTGCAATTTGCACATTTTTTTTACCATTAACTATCGCTGTCCCTCGTACATCTGTCATTACCATCACACCCAACATTTTAGAGAGCATTAACATTTTTTTCGAACGACAACAATGTGGTTGCCATGGAAATGAGAAGTGCCAGAGGTGCATGACCAGTCATGGCAGAAGCATGACTTCGTCATGTCCACAAATGTCAGTAATTTTGAAGATTTATATGTCCTGATCTGAGAGTACTATGTTTATTAGGCGTCATTACCAGACGAGTTACTAATTGAGTATTTTAGTCCAGAAATAAGAAATTTCACTTTATTCATGTATATTCATTGTACATTGTATGCTAGCTAACAAGTTAGGTTAGCAAGTTTTAGACTTAGCCAACTTTTTCTCCAATAAATGAAAATTGTCATAACCATAACGTGTCATTACCATCACATTTTGCTGTTACAACTTTGAAAAAAGCATCATAATATAAAACTTATTTTGTGGTACGATCAAAGCTACGCTATTTGTTCCAGACCACTTAATAGAGCTTCTGAAAAAGAAAAAAAAGCAGATTTTAAAGAAATTTATATTTTATTTTTTCTAAATTTCAAAATTCAAAAGTGCCCCAAATTGAAGAATCACAGACAAATGAAATGTACGTATACATATATTAACAGGTTAACTGCATGTATATCACTTGATATGATTACAAAGCTCAATTTCCTCATTTCTTGACCTTTGTCAGGTTGCACGAGTCCTGCTTTGAGTCATTTTTGGACATCAGCCTCCTGCTGGTCTCCTGAGCCCTAATCCCTCCATCCCTATTTTCCTGAGAGAAGTACTTAGCAGAAGCCTCAGTCACCATTCAAACAACCCTCTCAATGCCCTGTGTGTGGCAAGGCCAGTTGAGCTCTCCTATGGGGGTGTTGATGAAGTTCTTCACCTCCGAGGTGCTTAGGAAGCAGGTGAGAGGTGGCTCTGACATATACCTTCTGACCAGCTGATCAAGTCACCAATGCTGGAAGCATCACAATTGATGTCAGGTGTCCTTCTGGCCCTGACAGAGGAGTCCCCCAGCTGAGTGTCTGGGTCCCCCTCTCCCCTGATGGCCAGGATTTTCTCTACCACCTCACTCCTCTCCTTCTGATCCTCAGAGCACAGCACTGTTTGGAGGATGGCTTCAGTGTGAGCATACCAAGCATATCTTCTCACAGTCGGCATCACAAGGTCCAGCACACATGCCTCCTCCGGTACATGTGGAGTCGCCAGCCACTTTTTTCACCTAACAGTGAGGAGTTTTGCCAGGGGGACGTAGTGCACGGGAGGATCACGCTATTCCCTCCAGTCCCCCCTGCCCACCAAACAGGTGCCTCGATCAACCAGAGGAGGCGCTAGTGCAACAACCAGGACACATACCCACATCCGGCTTCCCACCCGCAGGCACGGCCAATTGTATTTGTAGGGACGCCTGAGCAAGCTGGAGGTAACATGGGGATTCGAACCAGCAATCCCTGTGTTGGTAGGCAACGGAATAGACCGCCATGCTACCCGGACGTCGACAACTATTTCTTCTGGGACGTATCCAGCATCACTTGACTCCTGTTGTTGGTAGTCAGATGTGGGACACATCT
Organism: Lampris incognitus; assembly: GCF_029633865.1. Lineage (NCBI taxonomy): Eukaryota > Metazoa > Chordata > Actinopteri > Lampriformes > Lampridae > Lampris > Lampris incognitus. The sequence goes on from NC_079230.1 coordinate 20,388,777, forward strand.
TTAGGGTGACATGCCGGCTCAGCCACAGAAATGCTATGTCCTTGACTCTGGTGGTATTTTACACATCTTTTTGGTAGATTCTTATTTGAGCATTGTATTACCATTCTACACTGAGAAACACTTCAGCGTTGGTGTCAAAGCGCCACCATTTTTGTCAGCGAGGAGATTGGTGATGTGATTTAGTACACACACTCATTAAAAGGAAGATTTCTAATGGCATTTATTTGCTTTTAAAGTGCAATTCATCACTCAGGTGCCCAGGTAATGTGTACCGACGACACGGTGAGTTATGGCTTATTAAATTAAACTCCTTTAGAAGTGCTTTTCCGAATGGAAATGACCTCACCCGGCACCCTCACACTTACCATCTCCTGCTGCAGATTATGTGCACATGTGGGGATGCAAAGACTAACACACACACACACACACACACACACACACACACACACACACACACGTAGCCACACTTCACATCTTTTTCTTTTTTTTGTTGGGGGGGGCTGGTATGAGCTGGGAGTAGATATTTCCCTAATGGAAAAGCTCATTGAGAAAAAATAACTGTAAAGCCATGCCAGCCCTCTGTCAAACTATTTCACAGTGTCAGCACAAACGCGCCAGTTTCACTTCACTCTGCAATGAAATTTATTGCCATTGATGACTGATTGCGTTGCTCTCCCTCACAGTACTCTCAGCCTTTTGAAAGTATCCCGGCAGCACATTAATTTCTCCCGAGTCATCCTTTCAAGTGCAATGACTTGCCAGAGAAATGAATACCGAGATGATGAGGGAGCCTAGTTTTACTAGATCTTATCGGAGATGGCAATAAACGTCCCTAAATTATAATTCAAGCATTTAAAAATAACCGTGGTTTGCACAGACGGCAGTGTGTGTGCGCACACATGCATGAGTGTGCGTGTGTGCGTGCATGCGCATTTACGCGGGAAGGGGGGGCTGCAGCCCCCCTAGTGGTGGATGCAGCCCCCACCCCCACCAATAGTGGCAGGTGGCTGTGTAACATCTTACACCGAACAGTATGCTTAACTTTTCCTAACGTACAAATGTAAAAAAAAACAAAAAAAACACCCTTATTTTAACAGTGGGCTAGGGCTGTGTGGAATGTACGCCCCCCCCCCCTTCTCCCCAATTGTACCTGATTCGAACCGGCGATCCCCGTGTTGGTAGGCAACAGAATAGACCACTACGCTACCCGGACGCCCCCTGGAATGTACATTTTTAATAATAAAGTGAGTAAACACTCCATTCCAAATCCGCTACACACGCGCCTTACAGACAAAACAATGACATCATACAGTAGCGACCAGGGGAGGAGGTGGCTCTGACTGTCGGCGGTTCTGTGCTGGGGGAGCGCAATGGCTGATGGGACTGTTAATGTTAGATTTAAAATCGTGTTTTAATGATGTGGTGTTCATGTTGTGGTTATTCTTATGTTGTTTTGGGGGTTCGATTCAAGACTAAGTAGGAGACCGTTTACTGACTGACTGAAGGAGCGTGACTGGGACTGATGTCGCCACTTGGGACATGGGGGAGGAGGAGGGGGGACTCGTTAAGTTGTCAGTTCTGGTCCGTTCTAGCCGGTGTGAATAGAACAGCACTCCCGGGGTCGTGCGGTGTATGGGGCACGGGAGTTGCGATTAAAAAGAGATCTCTGCCTCTCGACTCGTTCTTCCACGGCGGCTCGCCGCAATACTTTTTGTTTTAGTTGGCAGCCCCCCTACTTAAAATATCTTCCTGTGTGTGTGTGTGTGTGTTTGTAGATGTGAGTTTGTCTTCATGCTCACACACACAGCTGCCCGAGTTAGCAGTAACCTCCCATCTATATCGGGCTGCTTTTTCTCTGCGATATTAGCATTGAATCGACCAGCGGCCCCTCAGATTCAAGGTCCAGTTATTATGTCATTATGCTTGAAGGGCCAAGAAAAACCAAATTGCCTCTGGGCGTTTTCCAGAACATCGATATGCTGCGTGCTCTTTGTCAGAATCGCTGAGGTGCAGGCAGTGGCTCAGAAGTATGCCACCAATTAAAAGTCTAATGCCTCGCCTCGTGCACGTCTTCTCCGGTTCTTTTCTTGCTATTTCCGTTGAAGCCTCCAAACGCTCGGGCAGAAGATGGACAAAAAGGCTCGACGAAAAGATACTGATTAACCTGTCATGTTCCAGACAGGTATCCATTAAGCTCTTTAATCAAAGTCTAAATGGCATGAAATTGACATTTTCAACTTGCCACCCAGACACCCCGTGAACTAAACTGATATGTACTCGACACGTCACTGCGCCTGCAGTCATTCCCACCTGTACTTCTGTTTGCCGCTTACACGCTGCATTGCTTTTGAATGACCCTCCGTCGAAAACGACAATGTGCCTCAATCTCGCACATCTTTGCAGACTAGTAATTATCGGACATTGGCAAAATGTTTCTGCAACAAAAGACTTTTTTTTTGGAGGCTGACGATGGAAGGGAATAGGGATTTATCCACTTGTTCTGCAGTACACCAGACAAAATGGCGCTGATCCTGGTTGCTGTGTTTGGATGCTCTTTCTTTTTGCACCCCCAGGGAGCCGATTGACTGCTCAATCCTGTGCCATCAGTCATTCCACCTGGTTTACCAGGTCGAGATCAATACTAAATTTGATGACAACCCTTGGATATACCTGCCGCTGCAGGCCCAGAAGGCCGGGATTAGTTATCTTTTTCTCAACGGTCCTATGGAGTCGATTCATAATTGCATCCCAGACACTCGTTCATTTCTCGGGTGTTTTTGTTGTAGACACATCGCCTCCCTCGAGTGGCATGTAGCAGCGGCTGTGTGTAAGACATGGTCCTGAGGACAATAATTTGCCATTCCTGGTCAAATTAAGTCTGCAATTACCCACGATAGAAGAAAAAGGGGCCTCCACACTAGGGGCCTCTCTAAAGTCTGCAGATTGAATCCAAGGTTTGGTATAGTTCACATAACCCCCCCCCCATCCTTTCTTCTCATCCTCTCTATACTTCCTTTTCACTGCCTTGCATCCTCCCTCCCTCCGCTCTCTGCTGTGTGTCCTCAAGTCACAGAGAGAGAGAGGCGGGGGGGGGCACACTTGCATCCTCCCTCTGCTCTCTATGTGTTGTCAAGTCACAGGGAGAGAGAGAGAGAGAGAGAGAGAGAGAGAGAGAGAGAGAGAGAGAGAGAGAGAGAGAGAGAGAGAGAGAGAGAGAGAGAGAGAGAGAGAGAGAGAGAGAGAGAGAGAGAGAGCACACTTGTTTTGATGTAGGATTTGATAGATTTGTTTGCTGCTGCATTCATTTGCTCCATATCAGGGAGCTGACGGGCCATAAAATGAAAATTTGCCTTAGATTTTCGGCATGACTGTTTGGGGGCAAATGTGAAAGAACTCCCTGAGCGTTCCAGATACCTTTCTGGTTGCTGTATCTTTAAGTGCATATACGTATATACTGTATGTGATGAACGATCATTGATAACCATGATTGGAAAGTGGCTCCTGACTATTAACTACACACCACTGCAGAATTAGCTGTTAATGCTGATAAAACCTATATTCTTTCTTTCCCCCCCCCCCCAGAGAACCGAAACCGTTCATATGGTGTCGGAGGTGGTGATACCATAATGGAAAACACCTCCAATATCACTTGTTTTTTTTTGTTTTTTGTTTTGTTCTTTTAAAGGAACCTCGTGATTAAAAAGTGACAGTTATGGATAGAGTCCTGTTTTCCAGGTAATTAGATTAGATTAAAATGCATGTCATGGTGGTGCAATGCCCAAAATTTCTAATTAAAATGAATGCGATGCAAACAAGGAGAAGCGTTTGCTCATTGGTAAACAAGCTGAAGGAGAGAAAGTCAAACAGCACATTTGCCTCTTTTTAATCCTAAATAAGGGACTGGTTGAAGTATTACAGCTAAACTGAGTTGAAATTATGCTTTTGAGATGTAGCAAGGCATTTCCTGCTGCACAGTCATAATGATGCTACACAAAACACAGGGCTGAAAGGTCTTTTTCCTCCCAAAATGTGGACCTTTTCATTCCAAGCACAGGATACCTTATACAAGCTGACCCCTGACCTACTTACTTTATGTACAAACACAGTTTATAGTACTCTAAAACTTGTAATTGTTGCTCTCCCTGAGGTTTCTTCCTATTTTTTTCCCCCTGTTAAAGGTTTTTTTGTTGTTGTTGTTGTTCCTCATCCGATGTGAGGGTCTAAGGACAGGATGTTGTATTGCTGTACGGCCCCTTGAGGCAAATATGTAATTTGTGATATTGGGCTATACAAATAAAATGGACTTGACTTGGTTTGTCCTCGATAACTGCTGCTTGGTTTCACTGAGTAAACCAGGATTGAATGGTTTTTCTTGTGGAGTTTTTCCTCATTCGAGTCCAGGGTCCAAGGATAGAGGGTTTTGTATGTTGTGTATTGTTGTACATTGTGCTGATTGTAAAGCCCTTCAGGACTACCTTGTGAATGTGGGCTATACAAATAAACCCTCTCCTCAACTTGGCTATACCCATGCTCCACATAAACACTACCATACACAAAAAATTTAAAAAAAAAAAATGGGTGGGAGGAAAAAAAACAAACCTAAACAAAATATGAAAACACAACTCCAGGCGTCCGGATAGTGTAGCGGTCTATTCCATTGCCTACCAACACGGGGATCCTGGTTCCAATCCCCGTGTTACCTCTGGCTCGGTCGGGCGTCCCTACAGACACCATTGGCCGTGTCTGCGGGTGGGAAGCTGGATGTGGGTATGCGTCCTGGTCGCTGCACTGGCACCTCCTCTGGTGAGTGGGGGCTCCTGTTTGGGAGAGAGGGGGAACTGGGGAAATAGCATATCCTCCCACGCGCTACGTCCCCCTGACGAAACTCCTCACTGTCAGGTCCAAAGAAGTGGCCGGCGACTCCAAGTGTGGTAGTCTGCAGCCCTCCCCGGATCAGGAGGGGGGGTGGAGCAGTGACCGGGGTGGCTCAGAAGAGTGGGGTAATTGGCTGTATACAATTGGAGAGAAAAAGGGTGAAAAAAAACCAAACACACAACTCCTGAAGATAACCTGCTCTTCATGTAGGTGTACCAAACTGGACGCTTTGCAGAAGATGAAACGCCTTTTACTGTGTTCTGTTGACAATATGGGCCTGACAATGAGCAACCACCATGGCTGTGTCCAAGTGCAGGTGAAATCACAAAACACAGGGCCGATCTTGCCGCGAGGAAGGGGCTCAGGGAGAGCACGACACCCCATTGCTCTTTCCACCCGCTCGCCCAGCCGATGTCACGGAGCGCTCGGGATGATGGAGTACTCTCATTCCCCGTTGAGAGAGTGCTGAAGGTGAGAGTCGGCCAGAGACCCAGTTCTTTAAACCTGCCCTGCCTCTGCCACCTCGTTCAGCAAGATAAATGGACTTTTTGACACGCAGTCAGATCACACACTCGCCCAGCTTTGATAAACAAACTCGGTGTTTGTTTGCACTCCTGTGTCTCCTGAAGCCATCATGAGGCAATCACTGAGAGTCACGGCAGCTTAAAGATAGACACTATTTAAGGGGTTTAGGATAAGCTTTGGGCAAATGCAGCTACTTTCCATCTTCTCTATGGCCATAAATGTGCCTTGGGGTGGGAATCGCAGACAAGAAAGTTGCAAAGAATTTTTTTAAGGGCTGTAAAACTTTTTTTTTTTTGGTTCAGGACAATAGCATAATCCACAAAGTCCCTTCAGAGCAGGCCAAGAGTGGTATAGATTTTAGGGCTGCAACAAACAACTATTTTGATAACTGATACATCTGTCGATTATTTCTTCTATTAATTGATGAATCGGATAAAAGCGCAAAAATTAAAAATGTTCCGTCATTTTATTCAAAAACCAATGTTATTCAAAATTGACAATATTAACACAAATAACAGAGCTAGATGTATACTATACAAGTGCAAAAGATATATGCTTGTTTTTTTTTTGTTTTTTTAATAAAGTGCACAAAAACAGGTATTTTTTACATTGCTTGAATGGACCTGAGAATTGAAACAATAATACATTATAAATAGTAACAAGAAAAACAGAACAAATAAGAGGCTTTGCTACACCAAATAGCTTTAACATCAGTAACACTGCAATAACAAACTCTTTCTCTCTTTCTCTTTCTCTTTCTCTCTCTCTCTCTCTCTCTCTCTCTCTCTCTCTCTCTCTCTCTCTCTCTCTCTCTCTCTCACACACACACACACTCTACAGGAACTTTGCATTGCAATGCAAAATGTTAGCATGTCCACATGCTGCAGGCAAAAGCTAGCTCTCTTCTTGGAAATTAACTTAATTGACCATTCAAGCTGGACTGCGAGCAAACACTGGCTATTATGTAGATAAACGAGAAGAGCTACCTGCTGTGAGACAAACGATTCTTCACTCCAAAACTGTGGTAACTTCTAAAACGGACCACTTGACAACTTCATGCACCAAGATCAACTTTATCCAGGCCGGGCAAAAACAATACTTTTGTACAGAGACTTGCATCGACTATCTTGTAGGGGTGAAGGAGTTTACCACACACAAGGGGACAAAATGAAATAGAGAGAACCTCACAACCCAGAAACCCCCCAAAACAGCATCTCCTAACAAACAGTTACTCCCTAGTGGGAGTATGGCTATATTAACATTATCCTAATTAGTATTAACTTATTTTATAATGATCACATTACAACCCTTCTCTCCCTATAAATTCTCACATTCCCCAAATGTAAGTGAACCTGGAACACAATAACAGTGGTGTCTTTAGCCTGCGTACACCTAAAACTTATACTAGTGTCTTCGCAACAGTTTAACAAGACAAGCACATGAAAAGCGTGATAGATTCAACATTCAGGCTAACAAAACCTGTCCAGTCACACATTCAGTCTGTGATCTGCGCAATACCCTCAGTGACCCAGCAGATACCACTGGTGAGGGTGTTTTGGGTGGATCTGGTGTTGGGGGCATGAGAGGGGTCTGTGTGTCAGTGTTAGCTTGTCCATCCTCTTCCGGGGTCACAGACACCTCTGCCTGTGTCTCTCTCCCTGGCATTGTCACTAGTGGACCTGCTCCTATAGCAGTCTGTCTCACCATTGGCAACTCTGTGGAAACTGTCTCTGAGCCTGTATCATAACACATGCACACATGGTCCTGATGTCTGCGGAAAACATGTCCATCAGTCAGCTTAACAACATAGGAGACTGGACCACTCTGCCTAAGAATAACCCCAGGTAGCCATTGCTGGTTGTTGTTACTGCTGAGGTTTCTCACATAGACATTGTCATCTGGTTTTAACTGTCTCTCTCGTGCATGGTGATCATGTCCCTCCTTCCACTTTTCCTGCTTTCTCTCCACTTTTACCCTCATGTCCGGGCACAGCAGGTCCAACCTCGACTTGAGGCTACATCCCATCAGCATCTCTGCTGGAGTATATGCAGTTGTAGTCTGTGGTGTGAGGTGGTATTTCAACAGGAAACGTGAAAGCCGTGTGCTAAGAGAGTCCCCTGTCATCCGCTTCAGGCCTTCCTTCACTGTCTGAACAGCCCATTCCTCCAAACCATTTGAGGCTGGATGGAAAGGAGCCATCTGATTGTGATGAATGCCATTATGTTGCATGAACTCACCGAGAGCTCACTGGTGAACGTTGGGCCATTTTCAGTGACCAGAGTGACAGGCAACCCATGGACTGCAAACACTTGGCTGAATTTGTCTATGGTTGGGTGAGCTGTGATATTGGTCATGATGTGGGCTTCTATCCATTTGGAGTGTGCATCCACCATTACAAGAAACATCTGCCCCATAAAGGGGCCAGCAAAGTCCAAATGAAGCCTAGACCCCAGGGGTGGTCTGACCACTCCCATGGGTGCAGAAGAGCTGGCGGTGCCATGTTGTGATTGGTCTGACACTGCTTGCATGATTTTACCTTCTTCTCCAGATCATGATTAATTCTTGGCCACCAAACATAGAATATTGCAAGGCTTTTCATCCAAGACACACCTGGATGAGTCTGATGTATTTCCTCCACAATCTGTGAACAGCCAGGGGGAGGTACGATGACCCTCAAATGCCAAAAGATGCAGCCATACTGCAGACTCAGTAATGTCTTGCATTTAGCATAAGGCCTCAGTTCTTCTCCTTCCACAACACTGAACCAACCTTGTAAAAGGAAAGTCTTGAATTGGGACAGAACTGCGTCCTTCTCTGTCCACTGCTTGATCTGGGTTGGCTTTACAGGTGTCTCTGACAGCCTCTCCAATGAAAACACAGTCTCTGGCGGCACATATGTAGTAGCAGGTGTCTCAGGTAAAGGTAGTCGACTCAGCACATCGGTGTTTGCGTTATCCTTACCCGCTCTGCACACTATAGTGTACTGGTAGGCTGATGGTGTGAGAGCCCAATGCTGTATCCTGGCTGAGGCTAGCGGCAGGATACATCTGGTCTCACTGAACAGGCTCATCAGGGGTTTATGGTCCATATAAATTGTGAATGCATGTCTAGAGGTACTGATGAAAGCATTTGACAACAAAAACGGTAGCCAGACCTCCTTTATCTAACTGTGAATATTCCTTTTCAACTGCCATCAGGGTACATGAAGCAAAACCGATAGGCATCTCTGGATGGTCCGCCATTACATATGAGATTACTGCCGTGACTCTGTAGGGCAAGGCATCACATGAAAAGGTAATCTCCTTGTCTGTGTCATAGTGAACAAGTAGCTTCACTGAGTGGATGAAGTCTTTCACTTCCTTGAAAGTTTCCTCCTACTCTTCACCCTACTGTCACTTAGTGTCATTGTGAATCAGCTTGTACAGCGAGGCCAAAACCTTTGAGAGATCAGGAAGGAACTTGGCGTAATAATTCACTAGGCCCAAAAATGATCTGAGTTCATGAATGCTCTTGGGACTTGGGGCCTCCTTGATAGCTCTCACTTTGTCGTCCAGTGGGCAGAGTCCCTTAGCTGTGATCTTGTGTACTTGGTAGGTCACACCCAGTGCCAGGAACACACTTTCCACGTTTCAATCGCAGCCTTGCATCTGAGAGCCTCTTCAGCACCTGTTCTAAGTTTGCCAGATGCTCTTCCTCAGTGGGCCCCGTGATCAAAATGTCCTCAAGATACACTGCTACGTGTGGACCCTGCAACAAAGTGTCTATTGTCCTTTAGAAAATGGCAGGACTAGACACCACCCCCAAACCCCAGGCAATTGTATTTGAATAATCCCTTGTGAATTTTGATTGTGACATACTCTTTTGAATCCTCATCGAGCAGCAACTGTTGGTGAGCGTGGCTCATGTCCAGCTTTGTGAACAGCTTACCCCCTGACAGGGTCACAAACAGGTCATCCACCCATGGCAATGGGTACGTCTCCAGTTTAGAGACCTGATTCACCGTAAGCTTGTAGTCCCCACATATCCTGGCTGTTTTGTCTTCCTTCAAAACTGGAACAATAGGAGCAGCCAACCTTGAAAACTGGATGAGCTCAATGATGTCCTGCTTCTGTAAACATTCCAGCTCTTCCTCGACTTTGGCCTCAGGGTTAACATTGATTTTCACTGTTTCACCCTTCAGCATGCCCAGCTTGTCCCTGAAAACATCACTGTACTGCTGCAGAATGTCCTCTGTCATGTGAGCATAATTAATTTTATGCCAGCTGAGTCAGATTTTTATGGTTTTTGTAAAGCCAATCGTAACCGAAAAGACTGGGCCCACTGCCCCTAGCTATCACCAGCCTGGCTTTTGCCTTCTGACCCTCAGCTGAAATGTCCACATATAGCACCCCTAAATGAGGTCTGAGAATTCGTTTCAGGTGTTCTCACATTACCGTGGTGCTACCGTGCCATGCAAGATCGGTTTTACATCGTTTGTAGCTAACACACTTGAATTTAATGTGGAATTTTGATCACACATTTCTCTCCGCCTCCACCGTGTTTCAAATGTTTTTTTTCTCCTTGAAGTGACATAGCCAGTTCTGCGACAGTGTGCACCAACATAGACTCAATGAATCGATAATGAAATTTGTTGCCAACTATTCTATAATCAAATTTTATCGATTTCATCGGTTCATTATTGCAGCCCTAATAGATTTCAATCATCACTCCATTGTGAGAGGACGGGGGGATAGTAGTGATGGACATCCCGGTAGATTGTGTTCTTTTTTTCTGCAATTATCAAGCATTTATGAAATCACTTCAGTCCACAAGGGGTTTCTAAGGGTTGTCAAAAACGAAACGTGTAGTGTGTGACAAGACATGACAACTTGAGCGGTCAGGGTTTTTTTTTTCTTTTTTTTTGGATATGGTCCCAACTGTCAGCTGCTTTGTCAAAATCTGGGTGTTTCAGACAGTCGAGACTTGAGTGGGCAATTATAGAGGATCTCCCGCACCTGGGTTCACAAGCATGATGGGGCCACTGGAACATTCCGCATGACATCTGCTCAGAGACTTTAACACTGAGAAAAGTGCATCTCATGCATAGTAGTGACCTAGCTTAAAAAAAAAAAAAAAAAGCCAAAACCCACCGAGGGTGATTTTTATGTCAATCATGGTCAGGTGTTCACCCTCTGTTCACTAGCTAGATATAGCACAGATCTCCTCCAACAGTGTCCATTCACATTACTATTTTGAAGAGCGTCATGCACACTTGTTTGCGTGTGTATACATATATTGTGCATATGATAAAATATAGTTTATTATTGGTTACTGTATGCCATCCAACATGTGACTTTTTCTTGCTACGTGCTACACTAGGTGCATTTGTGCACTTCACATATATATATATATATATATATATGTATAAAATCTGTTTTTTTCAGCAAATAAAATGGTGTGAAAGACCATTTTTACTTGAGTACCCTATGATTGGTTTTAATGTCTTATTTATAAAGAGCAGCTCTTACACCCACACTCCCCTGGGTGCTGTGTAATCACTGTAGGCAGATGTGTTCCCCTGATTTCATTACTTAATCAAACATTACCACACATTGTTTCTTACATTTTTCCATATTAAAGATATTTGAACGGAGTCGTAGCTGAAAAAAATCTGATCATTTATGGTGTTTTTTGGTTTTTTTTTTTTTTTTACCTCTGACTAGGTGATATTGATTCTCACTGTCAGTACATCTGTCTGGCTTTTATATATCCTTGTATGCTATTTTACCGTCATGCCCTTTCCCATCTACATCTCACTCAGAATGATGCAGCTTCACAGGGAATTTGAACGATGACGGAGGTTTACGTCTCTTTGTTCAGAAGAGTCGATACATGCTTTTATTGGCCTAAAACCTTTTTTTTCGTTGAATTTTTGCTTTCTGTTTGAAGCCTTAAAAGAAAAACACTGCACACTGATGAAGTATGAACAAATACGCAAATACAATAGGTGCATAACAGTGATAATAATAAAGACAAAATAAAAATTAAAAGAATTAAAAACATTAGAAAATAAGAAAATGGCACCAAAACAAAAGATGTGTAACAGGGTTAGACGGTTTTCCAGGGGAGCGCTATAATAGATAAATTCATACAGGCTACAGCTGAGAAAATGCCAGATACCGTTGACGAGATTTTTATGTCATTCCTCCTCAATAAGGATAAAGACCCCACTGATCCAGGAAGCTTTAGACCTATACATTGGATCGATATTGACTGTAGAGCATTATAAAGGTCCTTGAATGGAGGTCACACTTTTATAAATAAATAATAAAGATCAAGTTGGACTCATAAGAGGTAATCACACAATGTTAGACACTTGCTACGCGTTAGCTAGCCAAAGTCAAAAAGCTGACACCCAGGTGGCCTTGAACACTTTTGACCAGGTGCAATGGTTATTCTTGATCCATGAAGGCGTTTGCCATTGGGTAGGGATTTGTCACACGGGTTAAGGTCATTTCCATGCCTTCGAGTATATGTCTGAAGCGCGTATTTCCAACGTTGGAAGTCATACATATGACTTGAATGGCATTCAAGCGCTTTAGCTGAAAATATCAGATGACCATGGCAACCTGATATCTACGTAAATGGACGATGATAGGAGCCTGTTTCCTTTTTATAGCTCGCTAATGTTACAGCTGTTCACCCGGTTGTGCATGTGGCTAGCTGAGATGTTAGCTGATGCTACCGTGAACAAATGTTAGCCAAATTACACACTACTGACATGGTTCATCGTAAAAAAAAATGTCTTGTTACAACAAATAGGTGACTAAAATGAAACACATTATGAGAAAATATATATATATTATAGTATTTTGTTACCATCAACTGCCATTTTTGCTGACACGAAATGTCACAACTCGGAAATTTGAGTATAATCAACATTTCTCAATTATCTACTGGCAATTATGACTTCAAGCATTCCTGCCCTCATAACTCAAATACAGTAGGTAATGTTTCCAAGGTGCACATAAATGCATAATTTATTCATGGCTGAGGGCATCCATTGTGACAAATGGGACATGTGGCCCAAATCCATTTTAAAGTACAGGAGTGATTGTGTATTTAAAACCTTATCTGGAACAACGTGCAAGAGAGAATTAAAATCCTACGTCATGTAAGATGTATTTTTTATAAAACCACATTCAGCTGACATCTTGGGATTGCTTTTACTGTGCTTCAACCATACTGATTATAGTTTTGGATTTCACCCAGTGGAGATAAACCTGACTCCCTCAATGCTGTCATTGGTCCTGACCATCAACAAACAGCACATGAAAGCATTGCTAGCTTCCATCCTTCCTTTGAAGGCTATATCTCTCTGTCTCTGCCTTTGTTTCCTTCCCTCCTGGCTTGTACCGTAAATGGATTTTCATGCATCATCTGATTTGGCATGTTGGGGTTGATGGAGTGAGGAGGATGACAGGGATTCTATCTGTCTATTACCTCGCTTCCTTGTTTCTCTCTTTCCATCCTGTAACTCCTCCCCCTGTTGTAGACCTCTCCACCTTCTCCTCCCCCACAAAACCTCCATCCAATAACCCCCCCCCCCACTTCTATTTTGCATGTTCACTCTCCCATATCGACTCAGTATTGTGCTGTTGGACCACATGTCTTGGTGTCATGATTACAGTGCTACACTGTGGAAAATATATCCATTGTAATTCAAAAACAATACACCAAAAACACATTTAGTTTGGTCTTATGTCGTTCTGTATAGTGATATTTCAAATATCTATGGTTTGTGTGTGCATTGCCACACCACTATTCACTTGAAAGGTTGCAGTCAATCACAAGTTAGTGTTTCCATCGCTCCACATTGCCTCTATACTGCAGTGAATTTACCATGGACCGCTGTCTACTGTGCTCAACCAAGGCAACTCTAAAAGCTGAAATTTCCCCAATCCATCTCTATCTTCAGTGAGAGCTACAAACAAGGTGTAGCACCCTTTGGCGCTGGTGTGCTGTCAGCTCAGCAATAAACAGTCTCCACCCTTGTAAAAATGGCATCCTTTTTTTGGCTTTCCCCCCCCTTTTTCCTCCCCAATTGTACTTGGCCAATTACCCCACTCTTCCGAGCTGTCCCCCTCTGCCAATCCGGGGAGGGCTGCAGACTACCACATGCTTCCTCCAATACATGTGGAGTCGCCAGCCACTTCTTTTCACCTGACAGTGAGGCGTTTCACCAGGGGGACATAGCACGTGGGAGGATCACGCTATTCCCCCCAGTTCCCCCTAGTCACCCCGCCCCCCAGAACAGGCGCCGCAACCAACCAGAGGAGGTGCTACTGCAACAACCAGGACAACCCGCAGACACGGCCATTGTGTCTGTAGGGAACCCTGACCAAGCCGGAGGTAACACAGGGATTCGAACCAATGATCCCCGTGTTGGTAGACAACGGAATAGACTGCTATGTCACCCGGGCACCCCTGTGTTTCCTGTTTGAGTAGGAACATGTTTGCTACTGCACCGAGGTTCATTTTACTCCATCAGAACTTTCAACAGGTGTAAATGGAGACAGTCTCCAACCATGGTAAAGACGCCAGTTATTATCATGTGACGTGATTCCATGTTTTTCCATTAACAATTAGTTAATGGAAAAAAAATCCCACATTTCAGCTATAACACTCTATTCAGGCACCACCTTCTTCATCACATTTGGAGCCAGCATCTGAAAGAGTTTTATTTTTCCACGTTTTAATTGATAGTACCAAGAAGATGTATGTAACCGCCTCCGGGGCTTTTCAGTTCATGTCATAACTTTCACCGAAGGTCCCATTGTCTCAAGTTATTGATTTTAATTAGCTCCTAGCTCTTAAAGCTTGGTAATATTTTGAAGAGGCTTTCTTTTAATCTGGGTTACTCCAGCCATGAAAAGCCTCCCCTCCCCCTGCGCCTTTAGAAAGAATGGGAACTGATATTGCTCCCCTTACCGCCAGTCAGCTTCCCATTTGATTGCTTATCTCTTTTATTAGCTCGGCATTATTACTGGCGCGCCTCCTTGGCTTTCATTATCTGTTTTTATGCCACAATATTCCCTCGCTATTGTTATCCTGGGCAAGTTCATCTTGTTATGTTGTTTATGCGTGATTGATTTGCAGGTCGCTGATCTTGCCGTCCACCCCTTGCTCGGTGTAGACTTGGGAGGGGGGGTCGACAAGGTTACTTATTTGCGGATGATAGACATCTTTATTAGAGGAAGAGAATGCTTTAAATCCTTAAGCACAGGCATTTATCTGGGGCGTGGCATCTCGTGGCCCAACACCCGACATGCCCGAGCCCATCCATCACCAGTCGGCCAACAACCCAAGTTCAGTCCATTTGCCCTCCCCCGTCAGCCTGAAGGACAGAGCAAGGCCTGAGAGAGAGAGAGAGAGAGAGAGAGAGAGAGAGAGAGAGAGAGAGAGAGAGAGAGAGAGAGAGAGAGAGAGAGAGAGAGAGAGAGAGAGAGAAGTGCTAGTGGGGCCAGGGGTGGGTGGGTGAGGGGTGTCAGTGCTCCCCCTTTGTGTTTACAAATAGAAGACCATTCCCCTGTCCGTCACTTGGGCCCCTCAGGTTTTGCTGGGGGTCAAGGTTACTGGACATGTAATGCAGGGCCGTCGGTGTTTTGGCCATAACATCTTCGGATCCAAAGAAGCGTAAGAGAAGCTGTCTCACACACTCTCATTTCTGCATCTTATTTTTTTTTATTCCTCCCCCCATCTTTTTCCTCCTTTGTTTTTTGTTTTTTTGAAGTTTCTATGCAAAAGAGGATGATTCTGAAAACAAGTCATTATGGATGCTATTGGAAAAGAGAGCCGACGGCCCTGGTTCAAAGATTCGATGCAATTCTGTGTTTCGTGTCATGAAGTTTTTGTCAAGCAGTTATGGCAAATGTCATTAAGGCTTGTGAAGATGATGGTTCAGAGTGCTCGCATTAAGCCACGTCTCTTGATGTGACTTGTTGTCTTTAAAAGCTATCACCCCACCCACCCCCTCGCTGTGTGTTATGCCACTCGGCCTCGGTGCTGAATAATGAGGAGACTTCATTTGTTTTTACTCTCTTCAGTTTTTTCAAAAGTGTGGCTTGACTCTGCCCACATAGGCTATAGCTATCAGAGTGACCGATCCCTTTACAGTCAGACTTAAGTGTGCACGCGCACACACACACACACACACACACACACACACACACACACACACACACAATTACTGTACATGCTGAGGAACCTTGCTGCCAAGATAGCTCGCTCAGCAGACACACTCTGCCTTTCAGCCAGTGTGTCATCACGGAGCTCTGTAATCCGTTTGGTATTACAGCAGGCCAATAAAGCTCAAACACACTCCTAACAAACCGAGGAGTTAAAGAAGTGTTCTCGGCCTTCCACTCGGCAAGGCTGGACGATAATAGAAAAAAATATCAACGACACTTCTTTACCAATTTCCGTTTTTCCCGATGTGTGTCGCAATAATAAATGATAAAAAAAAGTTACTTGTTTTCACCAGATATGCGGCTTTTGACGTTCAGCGCTCCATTTGCAAATCCTTTATCGTTCTAGCAATGATCTCTATCAAGCAATAAGCGTTTTAGCCTATTATGACTGATGAACCCATTTCACCTCACGCTGCATCCTTTGCAAAGGGACTATTGCACATGAATTTGCTGTACTGTGATGTCAGTTCTGAAATGATTTTTCAGCCCTACCCCTTGGTGTGTTTAGATATGGGGGGGGCGGGGTCCTTTAGACTCATTACAGACCCCGATGGGTGCCACCCTTTTGTTGATACCTGTACATATCCGCCTGTTTTTCGCCGTGTGAATGAGACTGTAGCTGTGAATCAGGGCTGTGCAAATAATGGTGACATTACTTGACTTGACTTTCACCTTATTGACCACAAAATGAATAGCAAGTA
The DNA here is from genome assembly GCF_029633865.1 of Lampris incognitus. NCBI lineage: Eukaryota > Metazoa > Chordata > Actinopteri > Lampriformes > Lampridae > Lampris > Lampris incognitus. The sequence continues at coordinate 20,405,107 of NC_079230.1, forward strand.
TTTTAGCACCTTCTAAATGAGGGCTATTCAAGGCCTATTCATAATTTCAACATTAAACATGGCAGCTCACGCTATTTTTATTGGCCTGCTAAATGGTCTTTTCCCAGAGCTTTAATTATTCATAGATATTAAACTTTAAATCCAATGGCTCTTGGGTACGCAGCCATAGGGCTTTGAAATGAAGGTCTTTTACATAAAATGATATTAGCTTAACTGTTCAGGGCCCCTTTGTATCTTTGTCTCGGAGTGCCTCCAATTTTCTGAGTACACTTCGCAAGGTGCACTCCCGGTTATTCATCTAGCTTGAAGACAACTATTCACACTCAGTATGTACAAATACTTACTCAGTATGCCTGTCGATGGCATGCCAGCTCTATTCACTGGAACCGAGCTGCTGTTCTTGAAGGCACTACCAACTTGGGCTGGGTAACGATGTTTATATCGCCATAGAATCCAGATTATTGTCATATTGTGATGCACAACTTTGTTGTCTAAATTAATAGTAAAGAGAATCTAACGCCTTAAATTTCTCACATGAGCGTCCGGGTGGCAGGCTATTCCATTGCCTACCAACACGGGAATCGCTGGTTCGAATCCCTGTGTTACATCCGGCTTGGTCAGGCATCCCTACAGACACAGTTGGCTGTGTCTGCGGGTGGGAAGCCGGATGTGGATATGTGTCCTGGTCGCTGCTCTAGTGCCTCTTCTGGTCGGTTGGAGAACCTGTTCGGGGGGGAGGGGGAACTGGGGGGAATAGCGTGATCCTCCCACGCGCTACGTCCCCCTGGTGACACTCCTCACTGTTAGGTGAAAAGAGGCGGCTGGCAACGCCACATGTATCAGAGGAGGCATGTGGTAGTCTGCAGCCCTCTCCGGATCAGCAGAGGGGGTGGAGCAGTGACTGAGACGGCTCGGAAGAGTGAAATAATTGGCCATATACAACTGGGGAGGAAAAGGGGGGGTGGGGGGAATCCAAAAAAAGGAAAAAAATATTCTCAAAAAATGGGGCCTGGAATATTTGTGAGAGTATTATCTGAAAATTTGTGACATACCTCCGTCGGTGTCTTGAGCATAGCATTTGTGTATTTGTGAGTAGAAATTGTGATATACTATATTAAGTGTCATGGTATCAAATCCCCTATGATTATGGTGGCGATGTTTTCCATATCGCCCAGCATCGCCACTAAACTGTGATGTTCATCGATCTCCATCTCTGACCTTTCTGCTGACTTTAAGATGGAAAGATTGAGGGTGATGTGTTGGGGAACTAGATATGAAATCAAGGATTATACCGGAATCCCTGATTTTATCCCTGGCATTTGTGGCAAATTGATTATTTATGCTTGGCTGCCCTTTTTACATTAGCATCCCTAATGCCCTCTAAGATAATGGCTTACATGTGCTCAACTGATCTAGATTCAGGGTCTAATTAACATTAGATAAGTGTTAGCCCCTTTCACGAGTGTGAGTGGGAACAGCCGCCTTGACAGTGCTAATTAGGAAGTGTTGACGAGCATTTGGCTTCGCTGTATTGGCTCGCAGGGCCGGAGATAGGTCAGCAAATTGTCCAGTGCCAAATGGCCCCCCTCATTTAAACGGCCCTCCAACAAGATGTGGTCTCTCCTTTATTAACAACTTCTTCTTCTTCCTCCTCCTCTTCCTCCTCCCTCTTTATCAGGGGTCACCACAGTGGATTTTTGCCCTTTCTGTCTGACGCATCCCTCTCCCGCAGTCCAACCCTACTTATGTCCTCCTGTCTTGTCTCTCCATCTTTTCCTTGGTCTTCCTTTTTCTTTCGCCAGGTATTTCCAGGTCCAATACCTTCTGTCCTATATAGTCTGTGCCTCCTCTCTGTACATGTCCAAACCATCTCAATGTTGTCTCTCTCAACTTCTCATCCACTCCTCTGATCTTGAACGTAGCTCTCACTTCTTCATTTCTCTTCCAGTCTTTTCTAGTCACTCCCAAGGACCAACACAGCATCTTCATCTCTGCTACCTGTAATGTAAATAATAAATCCTTTATTAACATTTCAGAGAAAATCCAACGACTGTGTATCCAGGCAGGATGGTTGCATTTTTTTTTGAGGGGGGGGGGTGTCGAATACCTCCTTATCATAATGCCAGCCTTTTCATTGTAATGTTTTTGGAGTCACTGGGAGATATCGTTCATAAAGAACCATTCTCCATCTAATGAATCTAATCTTTCTCTATTCTATTTTTTTCTGTTCTTTTTTTATTCTGAAGTGTGTGTGAACCTGAATAAAGGCTTACGCATTAGTCGGCGTGAGCGTGGTACAAAGATGACTCACAAATCACAGCAGACGTTGATTACTGAAAACTGTAATTGACTTTTCAGAAGTGTGATTGATGTGGGCCCGCGTGGTTGATGGTTCAGAATGGCACGCCCTCCGTATCGATAAGCACTTATCTGGGGAAGAAAGCCAAAAAAAATTGAAAAAATAAAAAGTCTTCTACTCATTGAATCACAGGCGGCAACCCTGACTCCCAGGTAATGGAACTGTCATTCTCCTTCTCCCAGATAAAAATCCTCTCTCTCTCTCTCTCTCTCTCTCTCTCTCTCTCTCTCTCTCTCTCTCTCTCTCTCTCTCTCTCGCTCTCTCTCTCGTCATCCTCTGCCATGTTAGAAGGCGTATAAATCTGGAAGGTGTTGACTCCATTATTGAAAATACCTCTGCGGTTGTTTTCTTCATTGCTCCACTGGACTAAAAGTGAAGGGGGGGGTGTCTGCAAACCTGAAAGCAGAAACATTTTAGTAACAATGCTGAAATAACTCGCCTCTTGCAGTCTGTCAATATCAACTGGCGTTTTTTGCAATCTCCAATCTCTGCAGTGATCACGGCAGTTTTTGCCTTCTCTCTGGGAGTGACTTTAATCATGGCTGGCATCAACATCCTACCGCAGATGCCATGAGAAATTCCCAGTGTTTTTAATCCAGTATGTTGGTGCAGTTTTCACGAGTAAATTTCATTTTCAAACATGGTTTTTCATACATAAGTGTTCAACAAGTGTCAAAAGGGTTGTCTCAAAGACCTAAACAACTGCATTATTTATTTGACAGAGTGTCTATTATGGATATGTAGAGCTGGGCACTATGTGGAAAAATTCAATATGCTCGTCATATGAAATATTACAGGTTAGGCTAATCTTCCATCATATCAGTTTATATGCAAAATTAGCATTCTTAAGAATTCTACCGAGGTTCATCACACTGAACTGTTAGGCATTGCAAACTATTGTCTGTTATGACAATATATGAATTTCACCCCAATACAATATAAGACAATAAATCCAAGCATTGAATTATTGCCCTGCCTTAAATATATTCCACGGCCTCCACGACACACTGTGGTGTTTACTTTGCCCTGCCATTCATTGCTCTGTTTATTACCTGTAGCAAACAAAATTAAAGTTGTATCCCATTAACGATTTCACACATTTCATTTATTATATTCGTAGGGAGCTGTATACTGACTGTGAGGGGCTTATTTGTTTGTTTATTTATTTATTTATAAGACAAGCATTCTACCAACAGTTGTTGTGGAGGTATATGGAAGACGGTCGTTCTGTTTCATCCCATGGTTGAGCTTTCATCACAAGCCAGCATATGGTGGCGAGAGGTGGAGGTGGGCGTGTCCTTTGCCGGCGGAGAGAGGTGGAGGTGGGCGTGTCCTTTGCCTCCATTCGCAGAGGTTCTACGCCAACGTATCACATGACTCACCTTATTGCTCTCTCTCTCTCTCTCTCTCTCTCTCTCTCTCTCTCTCTCTCTCTCTCTCTCTCTCTCTCTCGCTCGCTCGCTCGCTCCTCTGCGAATCCCACAGTCACTTTACATTCTATTTCAGAGCGGCTGGATGTGTGGGATTTTCCAGGCAGAGTTTCTATGATAGCGAGGGAGGGAGGGAGGGAAGGAAGGAAGGAGGAAGAGAGGTCCATTAGGTCTGCTGTGTACTCTGGGATGACTGCCAGGTGTACAGTTAAAAGAGAGAGCGAGAGAGACACTGATGTGAGTAAAATGAATGAATATTACTATCCACCAGCGATGGGGGGGGGGGGGGGGGGGGGACATATGGTCGAGCAGTCCTCATAAAGTCAGCAGTGTCCCTGTGGAGTGAATCCAAGTCCTTCAGCTCTCTGGTCACCCATTATAAAGGCCAGCCTGACTGGCAGATTGTGCCTGACCCATTGTTGCTACCAAGTGCCTTGTGCTTATTTAATATCCCACAGCTTTAGTGGTGTGGGCATGGTCGGTGCTGGGCGATATGGAGAATATTATCGCCATAATCTTAGGGATGGGTGGCCCAGTGGCCCAGTGATTAGCGCTGTCGCCTCACAGCAAGAAGGTCCTGGGTTCGAATTCCGGGGTTGTGCCACCTTGGGGGTCATCCTCTGTGTGGCTTTGAGTGGCTCTTGCAGCTAGTAAAGCACTTTATAAAATGCAACTTGATTAATTGATTGATTTGAGTTTGCATGTTCTCCCCATGTCTGCGGTGGGCTTTCTCCAGGTGCTCCGGTTTCCCCCACCATCAAAAAAAATTTTTTTAAAAATAAAGAAACATGCATGTTAGGGGTTATACTCCTGTCTGTGCCCCTGACCAAGGCAATGGAAAAAGAACTGGAGTTGGTCCCTGGGCGCAGCATGAAGGCGGCAGCCCACTAGTTACACAGATCACAGCTAGGATGGGTTATGCAGTAACTGAATTTCCCCATGGGGATTAATCAAGGAAACTTAATTTAATTTACCAGATATTGATACACAATCACATCTGCTTACATACATACAGTGGGGAAAATAATTATTTGACCCCTTGCTGATTTTGTAAGTTTGCCCACTTACGAGTGCAACAGTCTATAATTTTAAGCGTAGGTTCATTTTAACAGTGAGAGACAGAATATGACCAAAAAAAGTGGAATACGACGTTGTATGAATTTTATGAATTTATTTGCATATTTTTGGTCCAAAATAAATATTTGAACCCCTGGACAAACACTATGTTAATATTTAGTAGAAAAGCCATTATTGGCCAGCACAGATGTCAAACGGTTTTTATAGTTTTTGACAAGGTTTGTGCACATTTCGGCAGGGATGTTGGCCCACTCCTCCCTGCAGACAAGCTCCAAATCGTTCAGGTTTCGAGGCTGTCGCATGGCAACCCGAATTTTAAGCTCCCTCCAAAGATTTTCGATTGGATTCAGGTCTGGAGACTGGCTAGGCCATTCCAGAAGCTTGATGCGCTTCTTCTTCAGCCACTCTTTTGTTGCTTTGGCGGTGTGCTTTGGGTCGTTGTCATGTTGGAACACCCATCCACGACCCATCTTCAGCGCTCTCACTGAGGGAAGGAGGTGTTGGTCCAGAATTCCACGGTACATGGCCCCGTCCATCCTCCCCTCAATGTGATGGAGTTGTCCTGTCCCCTGGGCTGAAAATCACCCCCAAAGCATGATGTTGCCACCCCCATGCTTGACGGTGGGGATGGTGTTCTTTGGGTTGTACTCCGTGTTCTTCACCCTCCAACCACGGCGAGTTGAGTTGAGCCCGAAAAGTTCTATTTTGGTCTCATCCGACCACATCACCTTCTTCCAGGCCTCTTCTGAGTCGTCCAGGTGTTCATTGGCGAATTTAAGACGGGCCTGTACATGTGCCTTCTTCAGCAGTGGGACCTTGCGTGCACTGCAGGATTTTAATCCATGACGGCGTAGTGTGTTACTAACCGTTTGCTTTGTAACTGTGGTCCCAGCTGCCTTCAGGTCATTAACCAGTTCCCCCCTTGTGGTTCTGGGATGATTCCTCACCGTTCACATGATCAGGGACACCCCACGAGGCGAGATCTTGTGTGGAGCCCCAGACCGAGGAGGGAGGTTGGCGGTGGTGTGGTGTTCCTTCCATTTCCTGATAACTGCACCGGCAGTTGTTACTTTCTCTCGAAGATGCTTTCCAATTCTCTTGTAGCCCATCCCAGCCTTGTGCAGGTCTACAATCTTGTCCCTGGTGTCCTTAGACAGCTCTTTGGTCTTGACCATGATGGAGATGTTGAAATCTGATTGATTGGGTGTGGACAGGTATCTTTTGTACAGGTAACGAGGTGATGCAGGTGTATTTTATGTGGGTAATTAGTTGGGATTGGGGGTGCATCTTAAAGAAAAACTAACTGGTTTGTGGGAGCCAGAATACTTGCTGTTTGGTAGGGGATCAAATACTTATTTTTCTAAATCAGGTGGTTATTAATTTTTATAAATTCATATGATGTGATTTTCTGGAATTTTCTTTGGGATTCCGTCTCTCACTGTTAAAATCTATATATGATTAAAATTATAGACTGTTGCATTCTTTGTAAGTGGGCAAACCTACAAAATCAGCAAGGGGTCAAATAATTATTTTCCCCACTGTATGTAAAAATCACATTGAACTGTTTGGTCATGTTATGATGATATCAACTTGAACTATTTTTTTTTCAAATAATACTCCCTTAAATATTTCAGACCTCATTTTAGGAGAACTTTTCAAGGAATCAGATTCACGTTATCAGTAATTTTGATGACAAAACTGTGTATCGGGATACGTGAGTAACCCAACACACCCCAACACAGCACCTCTGAAAGACAATAAACTGTGGTTTAATTATTGTCCAGCTCTACTTTGAATCCTAGCTTGTGCTCAGTCACCTTCCCCAGAAATAATCGGTGGAAATCATTTTGTTTTGTAACACGATAGGCTTTCAAAGCGCCTTCAAGACTTTGGGCCTGGCCGCCACATTTTCCCTATACACCCCCCCCCCCTCCGCCCTGCTCTCCATATTCAGGTGTGTGTTTGCGGAGCAGAGCAGCTTGCATCAATCAGGTTGTTATCTGATTTGGCACCTGGCTTGACCAGTTGGTACAACATGCTGTCGACATCCCTGATAAATAAACCTGGAAGAACTATCCATCCCATCTGCCCCTGCATATGTCATCCAATGTAACTCCCGGGGAACGGAGAATAAGCACACGTTGGGCTGCCAGCCGATTGTGATGCATTCGTTCAGATGTGCATGTACGAACCCGTTAGTTGGAGGGGATTACCTCTCAATTCAAGTATTTTGAGAGCCAAGGCTCTCATCTGCGACGCTATCAAAATGCACAGGATGATGTTGTTTTCTGCATGGAGTCAAAAGACCGACTATGCCTGAACTCTCTCAATACTAAATAAACTATTCATTGCTACGGTAATCTTATTTGGGTAAGAAAATGTGCTTTGAGTCCCAGATCGTACCAGACACTGTTATAGTCTTCTTTTCCCAATTCATATTGTATCACACAAATGTTGTTTTGATATTCTAGCATACAATATTTAGAGCTGACAAGTTCCGACTAATATATTACAAAGCAATTCAGCGACATTCACCTGTGATATTTACAGACTCGGGGGGGGGGGGGGGGTTGTTATGGGGAGTTCAAAACTTCGAAATCAGATTTTATTAAATCAGATAGAAATGTCAGAGATTGAGTCATGTTTAACTTGTTTACCATGGCTGAGTGTGGTGACGGGTGGGTGCTAATTTCTGTGATGTGTTATGGCAAGATACTCTCCCTGTTTAGCCCTGGGAGTTATTTTACTGTAGTGGTACGGTCGAAACTCCCTTCCCACCCGACACACACACACACACACACACACACACACACACACACGTCAACCTATACTTGTGGGGACCCCTTATTGGCTATATTCACTCCCTAACCCTTAACCCTAACCTTAACCATCATAACCATCATGCCTAACCTTAACCCTTACCCTAACCTTAACCTAATCCTAATTCTAACCTTAACCCTAAAACCAAATCCTAATCCTAAAATAGACCCTTTTTTTCTTCTTCTCCTGGATCACCACCTTGCTGTGATGGAGAAGCTTGCATGTACCCATGATCTCAAGAGCTATGCTGTCTGGAGCTTGGCTTCTAGTAGGGTCACCCAAGGTGGATAGGTCAAGGGGGGATTCCAGACGAAGCACGACCCAATAAAGACCTCAACGGTGGAACTGATGGAAGATGTCTCCAGGTCACAATGGCAGTGAAGGCGGATGAAGGCTGCAACAGAGGCTAGTCCCCAATTGTCTTGGTTCTCCATGCCATTGGACTCTGGCCATCTCCTGCCAAGGACCACATGGTGGCTGCAGATGCATTAGCCTCCTCACGTAAAAGCTGTCACACGCAGGCGTCCTTCCATTATGCAGCTCCAGGATCGGCCTCTACACCCACCTGAGGACCCAGAAGGACCTAGAGGGAGGACGGTCATACTCGACCCCGAGTGACCGCCGATGATGATGATGATGAGACCCTTTCCTTCACGGAGACCCATAAAATGTCCCCACAAGGTAGGTGGTTTCAAGGTTTTTTTTACCCTAATGGGGATATGGGGAAAAACCTGGTATATACACACACACACACACACACACACACACACACACACACACACACACTGCACCCGTTTTAATGTCACTTGACATGATGTCACCGATAGGGTCATTTTTCATCTTCTGTATTTATGTAACACTTTTCAATTACAGCCCCATTTGCTGCTTTACCTCTGGGGATGCAGCTCCATTGTGTGTGTGCCCCCCCCCCCATACAAGGAAAGTTCCATTTTGCAGACTTTAAATACTTCTTAAGCCCCGACGGCCTACACATCCTTATTTCCCTCCCGTGTGGAAAATGGAGACGATAAAAGTGCAGTGGAAATCCTGGTCCCTTTTTCATTATTTATTTCCACAATACATCCTCATTACTCATTATCTCCTGGCAGTTATTATTATTATTGTATATTTTTTGAATAAACAAGAGATAAAGTGAAATCCCCCATCTCTTGCCTCAACCTGGGCCCAGACCTGGAGCTTCAGATAATGAATGCAATTAAGGGCTCACTGCATTAAACCTTTCGGTAAACAGGAGGCTTAGTGCCGCACAATGTTGGACTCGCGGTGTGTTTTTGGGCGGAAAAGGAGAGATAGGAGAGCGAATGCACGAGGGAGGAGACTTTTTTTTTCTTTTTTTGGACATAAAGGGAAACAATTTCCCCACACGAGTTGACCTGATAGTTTGGTGGAAGTTTGACGCAGGTACGGACCTGACCGCCACCGAGGAGCGGAGAATTTACTTTCCGTTTTAATCTCGACGTTTTATGAGATTAAGGCGTTTCCGTGGACATTTGGGAGTAGATACCAGCTGTGGTGTTTTCCACCCATGAAAAGCTAATCTAAAAAAAAGGTTTTGTATAAACTCAGTGTTTATCTTTTGTAACAGTGGAAATTGGGAGGCGTACCTTTAGACGTACTCGCTTGGATGCGGGAGAGGCGACGTCATCAAACGGCGCCTTGTGTCGTTTTGAGTGACGCGCATGCGGGTGACGGACGGTTTTTTTTTTTTTTAATATTTCTTGTCCTTCGTTTGGCTCTCGGCGAAAGGTTGACGCTTAGGTTACGTGTGGCCTCTGTATTGTTCATGCATGATCGGTGAACATAGTGCCGTAAAGACCTGGCATCGTATGGTCAGTATATGTACTACAGAATACAAGTAGCAGTGTGGAAATCCCCATCTCGTTTGTCGACTCTGAGCTTATCAGCTATCCTGGGGCTCTTGCTAACTAGCCACATGCTGCTAGCTACATTACCTACACTAGCCCAATGTTACAATTTCAGCCAGCCCAAAAATAATAATTAATAAACGTGCATGCATGTTACAAGATAAGGATCATCCTTTCAGTTGAGTGACACGTCTCCAACACTGCAACCAAAAAAAGATGCTTCACAAACGTCGGCGTGTGATGTGCCTCTCACTTTTTTGACAGCGAATAAATTGCATGTGAGCATTTATAGGAATAAAAAAAAAAGAAGACAAATAACACACCGAGTTAAGCCTCGGGCTAGACCGACCAAGAAAAACCATCACAGCTGGAGTGCAGCAGCAGAGCAAAGTTTGTGTTTTGTGAGATTGCAATGCTGCCTTTGAAAGGTGTGCAAAGTCAATCCTGTTGACGTGTGACTCTAGTGGCATACTGCAGGCCATTTTATCTGAGACAGTCATGTGGTGTTTTTTTTCTTTTCTAATCTGTAAATCATGTTTTCATTTTCTAATTTCCTACCAACGAGGTCCCCAGAGAGTGAGCAGTTGTCAATCACAACTGGAAGTAGTGCGCTCCACTGCAGTCCCTCAGCAACGCTATAACACAATGCACAATGGACAGGGAGCGGCACCTCCTTGTTCGATCAATGTAGAGGCAATATTTATTTCCTCAGTGGGTTTTGTATCAAAGACCCCCGCCCCCCTTTTTCCCTGTTTTCCACTTTGCCAGATGCCGCTGGTGGTTTACATCATTTCATTCCCTGTTTTGGTGTTTGCTTTTTTTTATTTACTCACAATTCTTGGATTTTAGTAGGAGGTGGATATGTAATCATGGGCTAGACTTCATTCTCCTATGCTGTCACTGTCCTACCCATGTCGAAATTCCTTATACTGTATGTTGATCCTTAACCCAATGCTGTGCATGATTGCATTTCAGATTTTGGCGGATTCTTGTGCATGACGTATATCTGGATGTGAAGCTTACACTTGCTTAAAGACAAAACGTGCCCCTAATAATCTACATGTCCAGTAATTGCTAGTGTGCTATCTAGTCTTTTCAAACTATAACTGCCTTGGTGTAATTCATTTTGACAGAGAAATGACCGTCCTCCTGCCAAGAGAGCTGTGCTTACATGTCCTGGATGTAGCAGTGTGCATGCAGCAATGTGCATGCAGCAGTGTGCATTGCAGCGTCAGCGATGAAAAAACGAACATCTCAACGAACATCTCAGCTTGGGAGTTCTTCAGCCATCCACCAAAGTGAATGGATGATGGAAATGAGCGAGTTTCGCTTTAGCAGGCCGCAGCGATACAGACGACATTGGCAAGTATTGTGTATGTTATAAAGATGCCGCTACTATGAATAATTGGAGATGAGGTTGAAAATATGTGAAATTTCCCTTTAACATTCTCAACGATACCCTGGATAGAAAAGTACTTGGGTGATGAACGAGGAGGCGAAATCACAATATGGGAGACTTGTAATCATGTAGCATTGCTGTCGGAGGTTTTTTACAACTTACAAGAGGCTCATCTGTAATGAATCAACGTATTTTATTTTAGGTATTCCGGATGAAGAGTTCATATGGCTTTCTGAGAGTTTCCTGAACTGAATGCCCTGGTGGTGTCAACCAACTGCATGCAAAAGATGCCAACACCCCCCACGCAACACACACACACACACACACACATCTACTTCAGTAAAGCATGGTAAGAACCCACTGCCCCATGCCTCATGACATATCAGGGAGTGATAATTGGCCTGCACTAAATTATGGCAGCGTTCCTCAGGCCTCTCCCCGAGCAAAAAATAAAAAAATATAGCACAGGCCGGGAGCAGTTGGACCTTATTAAAATAAGAGGCAGCGGCTATGAATCGTGTGTGTTGGAATGGGGTGCTGACAGTTGTAATGGCTAAGCTGTCCTAAATCACAGCACAGTTGGCTAGCTCCCTACAAGCTGCACGCAGCACGGCAAAGTTTGGTGGCCACTGATGCACAGAGGGAACGGATTGGGAACAGAAAGGTTTTCACAGAAACTAAAACAGTGGAGTCATAGGACCCGTGCAGCGGGGACAAGGGGGTGAATGGTGGGCAGGGTACGCTTTTCACACACCTCTGAAAGGAAAATCAATCTGGAAATAAAGGTGCGGAGGAGCCGAGGTGTCAAGTTATGGACAGTCGATGTAAAATGAACAAGCTGCAGCGTCCTGCCAGTCATTATGTCCCCCACAGTACCAGGTCATCCATTTCTATTCCCATTATTACTTTATAAAGGATTAGAAACAATGGTGTGTGATGCTCTTTTGGACAGGAAGACAGGGACATTTAACTAGAAGGCCATCAACATTATGCACCAAATACACATGCAGGTGCCACAAAAATGGGAGAAAAAAAATCTATTATTATGCATCTTCTATCGTGTATGCTTGCACTAAGTATTTTATGAATGACTGTATGAAACGTTGCTGCCATCAATTTGTAATCATAATATCTGTTAAAGTGGTCCCCAGTGCAGCATCAGTAGACAAGCAAGTTGTAAATGCTTTTACAGTTGTAGTGACTGTAGGGGAATTAGAAAGATGAATATGAATTCGACTGCAAAAGCATCAAAGCCGTGTTTGTTTGTTTTGTTTTTTTTCGGTGCACCATCCTGGAGATGTATGGAGGACCATATAAAGACCTACTGGGATGCAGCTGGAGGAGAAATACCTGGGCTCGGGGTCCGACTCCACTCGAGAGCTGCCCTGAATCCACATCATGATGATTTCAGCTCTCAAAGCCTTACTTACAAACACACGCCTCTGATTAATGGACGTGCATGTGTGTATTGCTAAGCTTATTTGCTGAAGGGCAGATTGAGAGAGGTCGATGGGTGGGCTTGAGGAAAAAAAACAATCAAATTAAAGCAAATTACACCTTTTCAGAAAGCCGGCGAGGGGTCTGTCAGCCTGACGGAATCCGAATTTCTCTGGGTCATTTGGCTGCGAGTCTTCCCCTCCCCTTCCCCTCCATCCTGCTTTAATGGCCATGCTGGCAGTGACATGATATTTAATAGAATAGAATAGAATAGAATAGAATAGAATAGACTATTGGTTATTTGCTCATACATACAATGAAGTTCACACTCAGCATTTAACCCATCTCAGCTGTGTAGCTGGAAGCAGTGGGCAGCTGCAGCACCTGGGGACCAACTCCAGTTCTTCTTTCAATTGCCTTGCTCAGGGGCACAGGCAGGAGTATTAACCCTAACATGCATGTGTTTTTGATGATGGGAGGAAACCGGAGCATCAGGAGGAAACCCACACGGACACGGGGCGAACATGCAAACTCCACACAGAAAGGACCTGGGACGGCCTGGGGTTCGAACCCAGGACCTTTTTACTGTGAGGCAACAGTGCTAACCACTGGGCCACCGTGCTGCCCTATTTCATATGAAAGGAGAGAGACAGGGTGCGGAACTTCCGTTAATGTAATCAGAAGTTATGCTCCTTCGAGGCCTTATCACTGTAGCCTATTACCAACCTATCTGTCTTCCCAAGTTTAAAGGATGCTCATGGTGCAACTGGGAGTTTGTGTTTGAATCCACAGGCCACTCTGCAGTGAGGTGTGCCCCGGCTTGTTTGTCGGGGGGGGGGGGGGGCAAAGTCATAACGTCGAAATCTTTAATGTCCACTGAGCTTAACGCATCTGGCACCTGAGGAGGGAGGTGAGTACACACTTGCACTCAGGTGAGTGCACAGATACTCAGATCCTTCACGTCTCCTGCAGGAACAGGATGTAGAAAAACTAAGGGGAAACATCCTTGCAGCAGCTAAAGCACTATCTGTGCAGCAAGTATCATATGTTATTCTCAGTGCTTGGTGCAGGCTTCGATACTCGTCTGGTCTACATACAACTCCTAGAGACTATATGGTTAAGTTACACGTTACTTTGAGTTGTCTTAATTTATACTGAGCTGAAAACCATCTACTTGGTATACTAATGCTGTGTTGTAGAGACCCACTGTGGAGAGATTAGACCCACTGCGGAGAGATTTTACTTATGTGTGAGATTTTTCCTATGCCCTAGTTTAACCTTCTGTACAGAAGATACCACTTATTACAAATATTTAAATGCAGGTTAAAACACAAATGTTACTATATACATGTTAAAAGTATTATAGATTAGTTGATATTGTAGTCGTGCAGTTACAGGTTAGTGTTTAGTAGTCTATTTTAGAGCGACTTGAAAACCACCGGCTGAGTTTTCTATAGTGTTGTTAGTGTTTTCCACCAGTAACTGTACTCAAAAATGAGTGAATACTGTCTCGTATAGGCCACTGTGGAGAGAATTTACCTACTTTTCCTATATCCTAGTTTTACTTTATGCCATTGAAGATGCCAATTATAACCTACAAGCAAACAGTGCAAGCATCCCACTGGGTCAGACTTCTTACACGTGCAAACTCACTTGACTAATAAAATAGATGCTGGTACCGATACAGGTGCTAGCTCTTTTTGCAGAAAGCCCGAGTATGCCTCTGCGTATGTTTGTGTGCATGTGTGTTAGATGTGTGTTTTTCTAAGCATGCCACTAGGTGCTCTGTAAACAGCCCGGCTCCTCCCCTCGGCCTCGTTCCGTCAGCACAACTCCAGAGGGCTAATTACAGCCGTCAATCACTGTTGTCTCCCCGCACTGTTTTCTATCCAGCAGCCCCCAGTGCCCTTGCCCGCCACCGCCCACTTCGCAAAGAACCATATAAGTTACAGCCAGGCACAACCAGTCGAGTACTGCAGATGAGAGAGAGAGAGAGATGGGAAGGGGGCGGGGGTCAAGAGCTGTTGAATGGGCACACTGGTTGCTTTTGATGGAAATGGTTGTCCTGACTCTAATTTAGACTAGCAAGGATGCTCTCTTGAGCTTTACCATAAAAAGGAGATAAACTGGGGCTGTAAAGATGGTAGGCCAGATAGGGCCTTGTGATTGGACTGCCTCGATTCTCGCTCTCTTTCTCTCTTCTGTCATTCTCTCTCTCTCTCTCCTTTTCTGTCTGATTCACACATATGCCGCAATCCTTTTGCCTTTCTCTAGCAACGGAAGAGGGTTTATGCCATGTTCAGAGAGCCTTATTTATTTGTTTTGTAGTTCCACCGAAGACCGTAAAGGAACCCCCTCCCCCGTCCCCTAAATTAAACACCTCTTTAAGTGCACACCTCAGTTTACCCAGGCAGCTTATTAAAGGCATCTGGAGGGATGAGACCATACTTGTCTTCTAAACGGGCACCTCCTCTTCCAGCCACCCCCTCCTCCCACCCCTCAAACCCTGCTCTGGAGATTTTTTATTCTCCTACAGCTAGGGGGCAGTGTTGTCCTTCATTGTCTGGAGCCACGACTCCGGGTTGCAGCAGCATTGAAAGATGTGGCTGCATTTCATTTCCCTCCTCAGATTGTCGGTGTAACCTCTCCATGCAGAGGCAAGAGGGGAAGGATGCACTCGAAGCGGGGCAAGTGCCGGTCTTGTGGAGGACATCTGGGCAGAAGGGCATCCCACCCCATGGAGACGAGGTTAAAAAAAACAAAAACGAATGTAGAACAGGTGATTTTGGATTTGAAAGAAGAAGCTGGGGCAGAGTATACGCATGTTAAAAGAGGATGTATACTCAACATGTGCTGATGTCATATAGCATGGATAAGACAAACTGTTGTTTGAAGACCAGTATGCACTTTCCTATAGTGGCGGATCATCAAAATTTTATTTCTATCGAGTCAATCGGCTCACTAACTGCTTATAGTATAGCAGGCATACAGTGTGTTCTTGTATATGAGTTTTTTTATGTGGGGGATCTGTGAGCTATGTTTTTACTATTATATGTTGTAGTAAATCCAAATTCACAGAGACCCCAGGGAGGTGTACACCCACGTGGACCTCTTCTGGAGGCTCCCTGGTAAAACTGTTATTTGCTGAGAATGCAGGCAATTCGACAGAATGTCTTGAAAACCTATGAGCGCCACAGACATGTGCTTGGCTTTGGACCCTGTAAGTCGAATTGTCATCCAGCTGAGCCATCCAGTTCCAACTTGCCCCAGAGAGCGTAGGATGAAGGTCCAAGAACTGTTTCCCTCCACTTTAATCATAGCCACAGCCATTATGACTGCTGGAACAGAACTGATCTGAAAACAGCAGCTTGCTATCTGCACCCTGCAGTGGCTCCGCTGTGGATACCATTACATGATAAACACCTTTTGCTATCGGGGCCCCAGCGCAGTGCGGTACTCCGGATGAGTCCTAGAAAGTTAAAATGGCAATGCTAAACTTGTTGAACTTGCACTGTTATCAAGTCAAATGTGGACTTTGTATCAAGACATAATATTGTGGTACTACAATGCCCAAACTTTAGCTCGAGCTCGCCTTGTCTCTCCGAGGAGCTGTTCAAAGCATATAAACTGGCCAGATGCCCAAAGACGACAGCCATTTCGCTCGGTGCCATCTTTTTCCACACCAATGCTGCAGCTTACACATGCTAGCAAAACGCACATGCTAGGTGTGCATTGTATTTTCAGATAGGCATAGGCAAGGCTCTGCGTTTTTTGGTTTTTATTTTTCAAAGCCATCCAGCATGCCGAATATCGCCGCAAGAGGACACTGTTACATAACCTCACACGAACAGGAACAACCTTTTGGATCCGTGGGGTGAAAATCAGTTTAAACTGATCTGCTCCTTTTAAAAAAATCTGTGTATTTTTTCGGTGAAAATCGGTAAAAACCGAAAACGCTGAGCCTTGGGCATAGGCAACCATGTGCCGTGGAGTGCCGTGATTATGCAGGTTTTCCACCTATCCAGCCGCTCCACCAGATGATTAGGTACAATGATTAGCATGCTGTCAGCCAAAGAAGAAAGACTAATCCCAGTTGGTGTAGTCATTGGGTGGAGGGAAAATCTACATACCCGAGGCACTCCACAGCCCATGGTTACCGCTGCCTGCTGTAAGGTTTCACTTGTATTGATCCCAAGAAGACATTGTCTAATGCAAATGCCTCTGGTCCATTTGTTCACGGCAGTCTCCATTTCAGTAGCCATCCCTCAAGGAAGTTTTCATGCCCATGTGTGCTTCATTGCTCCTTCACAGAGTATGTCTTTGCAAACTGGGATTGGCACTTCTATTTTGTATACTATAAGGTCTCCGAATAACTGTTGTGATGGGTCGAGCTCACAGCAGGCTCAAGACCTTCTGCAGATGAATAAAGCCAAATGACGGCGATGTGTTGCCCACCTGCTGAGCGGGCAACCTCCGATATCAGCAACTCTTTGTACCTCTACATATTCCTACTGTGAAATTAACTATGCATTCAATTTCTATCAGAGAGGAAAACGATCCACCGCTTTCCGCATGGGTTTTCCGGCGCAGGCTTCTTGCTAAGGTGTGCAAAGGAGCAAACCGTTAAATTGGAGGAATATTGGCTGGGTCTGGGTCATTTTCTGAATGATGAGCAAAATACGACAGGCTCGCGTTTTGAGGGTGTCGGAGTATAGTTAACTCACACTGTTGGTTTTTGTCTAATATCAAATTCTTATATGCAAATGAGGATGTACTACCACCCTCTGCTTTTGCTCCCTTGGGCTAGCATCAAGGCTTTTAATCCCAGCCTGTGTTGCTGGCAGTTATGTGTCTCCCATACTGTTTACTGCTCAAAGCATTTCCGCACACAAGTGATGTCACCTCTCTGCAGATGTTTTACCTGGGATGGCGTTGCAGGTGTGTGTGTGCGTGCGTGTGCATGCGTGCGTATGCGTGCGTGTGCGTGCGTGCATGCTTGAATAGCTGGCCTAGGTTTGTGTTTAACGTCGTCGTAATACAAGGCCATTACATCGCATGCACAAAAGACACAAGTAGCAGCTTTTCAAATGCTAATGACAAGTTAGAGTAGCTGCGTGATGTGAGAGTGTTTATTTTGGTTGTTGACCATACTCATTTAACCCTAGAACCGGGATCGGCCTCGAAAGTCAAAAGGACATTTCACTGCTGGATTGTGTGCGCTCGGTGCCGGAGCGATTTGTTTGGTATTTCACACAATTGTCATTTCTGGCTGCACATCTGGCCCAGGCTTGTGTTAACAAAGAACACATTTGCATATTTCCGTAGACTCGGAGGCAAATGGCGGTTTGCAAAGAGCCGGCAATATGGAGGGACAAGGAAGCATGAAAATCTACTCTGATGTTGACAATTGGGTAGTACGTTGGGGTTCAGCCGTCAGCCTAACATCATGTGATACCGCGGCTTTGATTGGTGTAGATTCTCCGCGGCGAGGTTTAAATGTCACTCACTCGGTGCCATCTGATTCTAATATGACACATCAGCTGTTTGATATTCTCCACATGGAGCAGATGAGTGTGATTGAAGCTTTGGGGTCAGTGGGGGTGGTGCTGGGAGCAGTGTTGTTGAAAGCCAGGCTAATT
The DNA here is from genome assembly GCF_029633865.1 of Lampris incognitus. Taxonomy (NCBI): domain Eukaryota; kingdom Metazoa; phylum Chordata; class Actinopteri; order Lampriformes; family Lampridae; genus Lampris; species Lampris incognitus. Next base: position 20,423,154 of record NC_079230.1, read on the forward strand.
TGCAGAAGCTGCAGCTTTCTATTTACTGTTATGGCGAAATAGGCACAGCATGCCTCAACCGCTCGGAAAGGTCGCTTTAATTATCAGATTATAGGCTACACATCAAACTCATTTGATCACACCCGTTAAAAGGGGAGGATCCCAGATCGCACGCCCTTACACTCGAGGTAAGACAGACATTCACACACATTACCAGCAAAAAGTACAATATGTGTTATCAGGTTATAGTGGCTAACAGAGCTACTGTTATTTCTTAGTTCATGCATTCTTCTTTTTTTTCAGCTGTATGCCAGTTGTCGTCCCCGTCCCCCCCTTTTTTTTCTTCTCACACCCGGCCAATTACCCCACTCTTCCGAGCCTTCCCGGTCACTACTGCACCCCCTCTGCCGATCCGGGAAGGGCTGTGCAGACTACCACGTGCCTCCAATACATGTGGAGTCGCCAGCTGCTTCTTCTCACCTGACAGTGAGGAGTTTCACCAGGGGGACGTAGCACGTGGGAGGATCACGCTAGTCCCCCCAGTCCCCCACCCATTAGTCCCCCCAGTCCCCCTCTGGTCTGGGGGGACTAATTGGTCCCCAGACCAGAGGGGACTAAGGCCCAATTTATACTCCAAATGTCGGCTAGCAGACAGATGTCTCTCGACAATTTTGACATCATGAGACACTTTTTGTGTCTCCCAGGGCTGTCGTGTACACGACACATTTTCTTATGTCGCAGACTCGCGCACATTATGTCGCTTAGCTGTGATTGGACAGTTGGATTGAAGGGACGAGGTGTTCGAGTGTTGCCATGGTTTTGCTTGAGAGCGTTGTTTACATTACGCGCGCTCATTCATAAAAAGAACACTCGCTACTGTTTACAACACAGCGCGTGACGCAAAACGTTTCCATAGATACCAGGAGACAGTCAGCGACATTGCGACAAGCATAAATGCAACATAATGGGCAGAAATTACCCATTAGTCACCCCCAGCCCCCTAGGAGGCGCTAGTGCAGTGACCAGGACACATACCCACATCCGGCTTCCCACCCGCAGACACGGCCAATTGTGTCTGCAGGGACGCCCGACCAAGCCGGAGGTTGCATGCCAGTTGTTTAACATGGAGTAATGTGTTTTTCAGTGTTAACATCCTGTGACATCTCCAATGTAATTTTATCAAGACCTGGACTGTTTGCTTCAAGAGGAAAATATTGATCACTGCACACCAAAGTGCACTGTGATTTTCAAGTGGACAGTTTATGTGGAACCTGAGTGACCCTACGTCCGATGAGTTATTCCAATCCATCCTTCCTTCATCTTCACTTCACAGGCAGTTGTGTCATTGCGTCCCACTGTCTTGGGGGGGGGGCATTGTTATGATGGCGTAGTAAGGCGACGCGCAGCCTTTTTAATACCTCGGCTGAACAGACCCTGTTGGATTTGATCTCCGTGGCGTGGCAGGCAGAAGAAACCAGCGTCCAGGGAGGGACCACAGCTTTTTTGTGCCTTCTTGTCAGGCTTTAAAGGCTGGCAACGAGGCGCTTTCATGGATCAACTGGCTGACGAAGAAGCCAACGTTGAGCCCCTGGAGACAAAAATGGCTGTTTTTTACCCAGATGAACATATACAGAACCACAGTGTTGTTGTCTCAGTTCCTGGGTGCTGTTGCGAAAAGTGACATTTCACTTTAGTGTCTGTCTGTTCTTTAACTTTTCTAACCTCTCTCTCTCTCTTTCTCTCTCTCTCTCTCTCTCTCTCTCTCTCTCTCTCTCTCTCTCTCTCTCTCTCTCTCTCTCTCTCTCTCTCTCTCTCTCTCTCTCTCTCTCTCTCTCTCTCTTTCTCTCTCTGTGTTTCCTTTCTGCCCTTCTTGCAGGCTCTAGTGAACACAAACAGCTTGCGCCAAGGGATTTGTGGATGTGTGCGAATCGAGACTGAGACTCAGGAGCACTGGGCGTGCCTTTTGTTAATAGAATACGCATGGTTGGGCCTCCCCGGGGCTGTTAGTGATGAGAAGAGAATGAAAATGTTAATGTTTGTGGAGCTGTCGTGGATTCTCAAAGACCTCTCCAATTTACTTACTCGCCCAACAGTGGGGCATTGTAGGAAAAAGAAAAAAAAATTCAGATAGAAGGTCCTGCATTATCTTCAGATGTAGAGATTAATGAACTAGAAGTTACGCCTTGAAACATTGTCTAAGAGGTGATTTGCAGACAACACACATCTGCATCCGTTCTTGTTTTGCAATCATAATGATCAACTTAATTTGTCTTAATTTACTATTTTTGTTTTGTTTTGTTTTGGTTTTTTTGCACTGGAAAATGCCAACATGCCTTTTCAGCATCACCATTTCCCATTGATGGTACCTTGGACCTGCCCGGGAAAACTGCAGTTTTGGCCATTCAGCGGCTCCAGCTGAGCAGTTGGGGTATAAATGCCTTTTGGAAGAGAAGTTCAGCGGCAGATGTTGAAGGCAGGGCACAAAAAAAACTGTTTCACCTGGAAACCCCCAGCCTGTCCAGGGATTTGAACTGGCAACTTTCACAGCTATGCCATGCCTTGGTATAGAGCTGCTTTCAAGGAGAAACCCAAGGTCAAAAAAACAGGAAAAAGTAGGGAAAAAACCCATCTGAATGCTGTGTGTGTGCCTGCAATCGAACACAAAAACCCTCGGATGAATAAATACAAGTACATATACAAGGCATGCAGGCGCACATAAACTCAAACCACATAGAAACACAATAGATGATAGAAAACGCCATGCCCAAGCCCTCCATCCTCCAGTCTTGATGGGCATGTCTGGGGGCAATCGTTATACTGTATAACTTTGAATTATAGGTTCCATCCAAATACTAAATGGGAAGATGACAGATAAAACACACACAAAAAGGGGTTATGTCTAACAAGAGGACAATTTCTACAACTAATTGCTTTTCATGTTATCTTGTTATTGCTTAACAGATATGTGATTGGTTAATAGGGCTTTGTCAAAGAAAAGGGTCCAAAGTCAGATCTTTTTTTTTTTTAGAATGTGGCACCAAAAAGCATCGCAGTTTCTGTTGCCCGAATTTCCAAGTTGGCAGGTACGGACTTCTTTAAAAATGAACACGCTTGTTGGATATGTTGGACAATTGTTTTCGCTGTCGAGACGAACAAATTGTAATACGTTGTTTTCTTTCTTCTTTTTTTTTTTTTTTAGAAAAGCCGTCGTACGATAACCAAAGTCGGGTGGCCGCAAACAACCACTGTAGTGACCCTGTACTGTTGGGAGTGCTGATTGGTGGACACAGTCTGTCGTCCCCCTGCTCTCTGCCAATCACGGGATAGCATGTTATGTCGGTCAGTGTGGGTGCCTGTGGTTGGTGCAGCAGATTACTTGTTGTTTTTCGTTGTTTTTGCATGAGTGGGTTGTTGAGTTAATGGCGGTCTGTACGGCGCCACTGTTGCCAACGGCCAAGAATAAAGACGTCGTTGGGTTGTAAATTCTGCAAGTGTGGTCTTTATAGCGGTGAACGCTACATTGTCATCAGCGCAAGGCTGAAGCTGACAGTTGTCGTTACAGGCAAGCGCTGGGTGGCCATTTGCTGTGTGAGAGGGCTTTTCATGAGTTAAAACGATCACAAAATTCTCCTGCGCTTCTCTGTCGGGTGGGGATGCCGTGTTCAGCGGTCGCCCTGTGGACTTTCCTTTCTTTAGTCTTCTATCTTGAGCCGCCTCCTGCCGGGAACCCGCCTCCTAAGTATATCCAGGCCTGAATTGCAATCAAAAATACCAAGGTCTCGACCACATCAGTGATGGATGAATATTACAGTGTGAATCACGTTTTCCTCATGCAAAATCACGGGAGCAGTGAAACACGTATTCGAGTACCACCAAAATTCAGATCCAAACCGGTTTCCTTCATGCAGCCCGCTTCCTGTTCTCAGTTGAGCTTGCTCCCCAACACTGTACATTACACACAGCCTGTAAAAGTGAAATAAAAGGAGGTATTCTGGGGCTTTCCTTAACTCCCCCTTCCTCCTAGCAAGTGTCAGAGGCAGTTCATATTTGTGCGGCAGAACAGGGATAAAGTATTTCAGCAAATATCCGTCCTGACAGTCCATAGATCAGAGAGGGAGGGAGCACCTCAGCGCCTGCTCACGGTGTCACGGAGGACGTTTTCCATGCTCCCTCCTCTCCTCACCTCAATTTATTATCGTTGGGCAGCCCTTTCTACCACCGAGTGTCCTGAAATGTGGCTGTTTTTCCTCTGTTTTTCTCTTGTTCTTTTTTCCTTCAAGAATTCCACGGAATTGTCTTTTATTCCCTCCTATTTTTTTTCCCGTCCCATAGACGCTACCCATTTTCCTTACGCAGTCCTTCAACAAGGGGCTGGGCAATGATTCAAAAGGTTTTGTATCGTGATGCGCTTTGGATATTGTCACTTCCTGATACACAATTTTGCTGACTAAATTGATGGGAACGACATTTAAAATTTCTCACAACATGAGATCTGAAATATTTGACGGATTTATGATTTATAAAAACTGGTTTTGTTTGATATTATGCTTTACATTACCAAACAGTTCAATACGATGAACCTCACTTGGCTTCTTCAACATGGTATAGTTGCATATTAGCTGGCAGCCATACACATGCACCCTGGCACTGCCGAATGACAAAAGCTAAGTATGTGTGGGCTTGGCTAGTACTTGGATGGCAGACATTCGGGGAAGAAAAATAAAAAAAAAGTCGCTGCTGGACGTGGTATTAGTCGGCCAGTAGGGGGCAGTTTTCCCTTTGGTACCAACAAAAAACCCAGTACCGTGACGGGACACCGTGTTTTGTAGGAGACGCCGTCCTTCGGATGAGACGTTAAACTGAGGTCCTGCCTCACTGTGGTCATTAAAGAGCTCATGGTGTTCTGGCAAAAATTCCCAACCTGGCTCTCTCCATCTGGCCACCTAATCACCCCCCCCCATTGTGATTCGCTCAATGATTCCTCCCTCTCCACCTCAAGCTGATATGTGGTGAGTGTTCTGGCACAAATGGCTGCCGTGCATCACCCAGGCGAGTGCTACACATTGGTGGTGGTTGAGGTGAGTTTTCACTGTGAAGTGCTTTGGGTGTCTAGATAAATCACTATATAAATGTAATCCATTATTTATAATCCATTTTATGTAAGCAGATGTGGTGATAAATCGACTATGGTGTAAGACTCCCTACCTTGATAATATTTTCCGTAATATCAGCACTGCCCTCAATATACAGTTTTATTTTCACAACTTCAATATAACAAAAGCCCAAATGTCTCCATGATATCGATGTGGCACTATTATGTGAACTATAATATTGACTAATCGACGAGGATTGCTTTTTTTTTTAAGTTGATGGGGGAAAAAAGACAAACTGATTCCTGCCCCATAAGCAAATGCTCAGATTTGCAGATTTTATATGGTGATCACGCTTATAAGTCCCATTTTTCTTGTCTCATTTCATGTGCGGTTAAACCAAGCTAGGATAACACATTTCGCTGAATATGAAGATAATACCTGCTATCAGGGTGATAAATCCTTGGTGTCAGCCTGTCTCACATGACCGTTTCACAACCGTTATCCGGCGTGGACGCAGTAAATAACACCACGTTGCGACATCTCAGTCCATGTCCCCATTGAGGAATGATGCTTTCGTCAGCCATTATCACATTCCAAGACGTGTTAAACTGCTCTGTAACACCGTGGCACTATTAGCCGTGGTCTTTCTCACTTGAGATTGACACCTATGGCCCATCTGTGATCATTAGAGTACATATACTGTAAAGCACATGTTATGAATGCACAATGTACATGGAGTGCTTTGATTCACCTTCCGCGAGTGGACTAATGGGCCAAACCATTCCCTCACTTTTTCTGTTTATCCATCCATCCATTACCCGAAACGCTTATCATGCTCTCAGGGATGCAGGACCCTATCCCAGCAGTCATAGGGCGGCAGGCGGGAGACACCCTGGACAGGCCGCCAGTCCAACAAAGGACACACACACACACACACACACACACACACACACACACACACACACACACACACACACACACACACACACACACACACACCGAGGGACAATTTAGTATGGCTGATTCACCTGATCGTCATGTCTTTGGACTGTGGGAGGAAACCGGAGCACCCGGAGGAAACCCACTCAGACACAGGGAGAACATGCAAACTCCACACAGAGGACGACCCGGGACGACCCCCAAGGTTAGACCACCCCGGGGCTCGAACCCAGGGCCTTCTTGCTTTGAGACGACCGCGCTAACCACTGCGCCACTGTGCCGCCCACTGTTTATATGAAGCAATCAAGAATAAAGAAATACACAAAGCTGTGTAACCTCAATCGATACCGACTTTCAGCAGGGTCAAGTTGAAATGTGTTTTTCTCCCTACCGTATAAAATAAACACGTTCAGATCCATTTTAATACCCCGCGTTCAGTACCCCAAACTCCAAATGGCTTTAATCTGGATCACGTCACGATCAAAGAAGACCAAAAACAGAGATTTCTGGTTTTCAGTATTTGCTGAACTTTTCCTCCCCTCCGAGTCCGCCTCGTAAAAGCATTGTTTTTTGTTTAAAGAAGGCGTTTTTTCAGACAGTCTGCGGGCAGCACGACGGCTCAGCTGTGAGCCATGCGATACGTCTGACCTGCAGACCACATAGGCCGAGGCCGAGGCTGAAGCCAACCCTCACGGCGCACAGCACTGCCAATGAAAGGCGCACTAACAAGATGACTGCTCTCCAAAGACCAGCGAGACCTGTTATTTATCATGCACGTCAGCGGTTCCCACGCTCCAAAAGGGCATTTAGTATGAATCAGACGTGTGTGGGGCACATGTGAGGAGTTGGACTCTCCCTTTTACAATTTTTTTTTTTTGGTGCAACGGGTAGATGACAGTGGTGAACAACGGCCACCGTATTTGGACGCAGCCTTTATGAGTGTATTGTGGTTTCTTTAAAAAAAATCTTTTTACTTGTTGATCTTGGGGAAATCTTGAACCTCTCCCCGGTCGGTGACTGAGGAGACGTGTTCTCAAATAGCCTGACCGCACTGGGTGATCAATATGGGACGCCGCCGTCGCCGCCGCGCGATAACAAATGGCTGTTGTGGGGCACTCATTCAAGAAAATGAAAAACCATCCTCCATCTCTGCAAAACAACAGAATTCAATCATTTATCAGCCCCGGGCAAACATTCATACTGTCGCCATTGAGTAATAATATGAAAACAAATAACAGCACCCAGCTCCAAACGATAAGCCTCCCCATCTCGGCCTTCCCCCTTGGAAGAGTCACACACTTCCGTGTCGAACGCGAGCGGGATCACGGGCAGATAGGCCGAGTTCAAGGCGAACGCTGAGCACGCCGAGGTGCTGAAAACCGTAAATACAGTTTACTAAATCATCGCGCGTCCCCTTGCTTTTGCTTGCTTACCAAGGCAAATGTTCCCCTCGTATAGATCCACAAACAATAAATCAGCGGTGGTTGGTTGATGCGGTGTGGTCACCCCTTCACGCGCTCACACACTTAACACTTTCACACGCGATCACACACGGTCACACACACACACACACACACACACACACACACACACACACACACACACACACACACACACACACACACACACACACACTCTCTCTCTCTCTCTCTCCACCTGCAGAGACACACTAATCCTCTTAAACTGATTTTTTTAAAAGCCGTTCGTCATCCCGGTGTTGCTGTTGCAACTTGGGAAAATTGGTATTTGCTTCAAGAAGCGGAGGGTTGTTGAAGGACTGGAGGGCGGCAAGCGCAGTCGTGCAGCCGCCTTTTTGTACATGGCCGCTTTTCAGAGTCAATAAGGGGGATTCGACAGCCCGCGACTCTCATCGCGGCCGCATGCGTCTCCCCTGCACATCTTTCTCTCTAATCTGAGTGGTTTGTGCAATAAGATTCTGTGACTTTATTGATCTTCGGCCGAGTACAATGTACCTAACCTCAACTGTAGCTATCATCATCATTAATCTTTTAGAAACGGACAAACTCAGTGGTTCTTCTTTTTTTTTTAGATACTTTATTGATCCCCGTAGGCAAATTATGCTCTGCATTTAACCCATCCTAGCTGTGTAGCTAGGAGCAGTGGGCCGCCGCCGCCGTGCAGCACCCGGGGACCAACTCCAGTTCGTCTTGCCATGCCTCGGTCAGGGGCACAGACAGGAGTATTAACCCTAACATGCATGTCTCTTTGATGGTGGGGGAAAACCGAGCACCCGGAGAAAACCCACCGCAGACACGGGGAGAACATGCAAACTCCACACAGAGGATAACCCCCAAGTTTGGACAACCCTGGGGTTCGAACCCAGGACCTTCTTGCTGTGAGGCGACAGAGCTAGCCACCATGCCGCCCATGTTCCACGTGAAAGGTGTGCGAGATTGGGACAAAAAGAAAGGGGGGTAGGGGGAGACTCTTCTCTCTGATGGCCATTGATGATGAAGGTCTCACAGGGAGTGCCAGACCTGGGCTGCTACTGAGTCAGACTGGTCCCAGTAATGCATTTAATCAGGACTGACCGATGAACATGCGGACTTTCCAAACACTGCAGTGGACACCAGTTTTGGCATAGGTCAGTTCAGAGGAGGTTTCCCTGAGACAACAGGTGAAGCAGCGGGGGGGGGGGGTGTGAGAGCGAGAGAGAGAGAGAATGGGGGGGGGGTCGGCAGCTGCTTCTGGATTAGCTGTATTGAAGCTGCAAATAAAATTGCGTATATGGATAAAGTACATATGTCCTCGTGAGAACGGATTTAGTCTCGAACACCTTTCACTTCAAGGATATTCACAAAACTCACTCGGTGTTAAGCGCCTGTGTTCACGCTCTCAAGGCGGTGAACGGTGCCTTTTCTCCTTATTTCAGTGCAGTAAACACAGCTGCTTTCCAGTAAGGAAACTTAAAAAAGAAAAACCATGCCCCCCAATTTAGATGATAAGACTTTGTAATCTTAAACAACATTGGGGTGAATTGTGACTTAACTCAATTTATATGTAAATGTAACATTTCCTGTGTAATGAGCTTATTGTGTCATGTCATTGCAGAATAGTTTTGTTTCCTGTTTTCGTTCAGGTGGCAACCACGACCACTTCAGCGCCTGATTTTATTTCCAATCTGACAGAGATTTGCATAGGTTTTACACACCGTTATCAATGCAAGGAGGACAAGGAGGACTTTAAAACGAAGGTGTCCGGGTAGCGTAGCAGTCTATTCCATTGCCTACTGTTATGTCTGCACACATCGACAGTGCTGCATTTGATTTGGTGCTGTTCTATTGTGCTGGGATCGATTGGTGATGCCTGCGGGCTCTGGGTTGTTTTATCGGGTCTGCCTGTGATGCTGTGTCAGTCTAAATAAAGAATGCAACGTAGCGGTTGTGTCGAGCGACAGCGCTGTATCCTGACATGATTTCTAAAGACAATATTGGCGACGAGGATGGCTGATATCTCTCTCCCACCACCTGCCCCCTTCCTGACATTACCTGGCGAGCCTCCGGTACCATGGACTCGCTGGCTACATAGTTTTGAAAATTACATCATCGCCTCCGGGCTCGACGACGTTAGCCAGGCTAGGAAGACGACTCTGTTGCTACACTGCTTGGGAGCAGAGGGTCATCGTGTGCTCGGGACTCTGGGGAACGTCACAAACTTTGACGAAGCTGTGGGACTTATGAGCACCCATTTCGCTGCTCCACAGAGTGCCCTCCTTCGGCGATTTATATTCCGCCAGCGACACCAACTGCCTGGTGAGTCTGTGCGGCAGTACGTAGCTAATTTGCGAGGGCTAGCTAGCTCATGCAAGTTTGGCGCGCTTCGGGACGAGATGGTTCGCGACCAGCTAATCGAACACACCAACAACGCAAAGGTGCGTGAGACTCTCCTGCTGGAAAAAGACGATCTTCTGCTGTCCAGAGCAATTACCATCGCACTACAGGTTGAGGGAGCAGCTGAGTGTGCTGCTATGCTAAATACACAGCAAGTGGCCACCTATAGTCAAGCTGCCAACGACTCCTCCCTCTACTCACGGCTGCCCCTCGGGACGCGACCCAGCCAGAGCGAGGCGGGCGCCGACTCCACTGAGGACGTCTTGCAACTGCAATGACGGCGTTCTCGGCCCCGCCCTCAACAGTCCTGTGGTAACTGTGGGTCTCGGTCTCATGTTTCACTGGCTCAGAACTGCCCTGCCCGTGGCCAGACATGCCGTAGTTGCGGTAAGCAAAATCACTTTGCCAACGTCTGTCGATCTTCCCCGGCTGGGTCAGAGGGCCACACCCCCAGTCTTCAACCTCCGTCATTCACAAGGTGAGCTCTGGGCCAGTGTCATTCAAATCATGCACAGTCAACATTAATGATGTGTGCATCCCCCTGCTGTTGGACACCGGTGCAGGTGTGTCTCTCCTGAATGTTGATACCTACAGTCAATTTTTCGGTTCACTGCCACTGTCCGCACCCTCAGCTGTCCTCTGTGGGTATGGTGACTCCAAAATCGATCTGGTTGGCTCTCTCCAAGTGACTGTCCGCTATGGAACCAAGCTGGTGCCCAATGCAGTTTTTCATGTGGCACGCCGTGGGGCCAACCTGATGGGCCTGGACCTGTTCTCCGCTCTGGGGTTCTCCCTCTTAGACACAAGGGGGGCAGCAATCCTGACTGTTGCCACACCTTGGCAGCAGAAGTGGCCATTGCTGTTTATGGGGCTGGGCTGCCTCTCCGCCTTCGCCCATCAACCTCTCCTCAACCCTGCTGTGAAATCTGTCATCCAACCACTGCGCCGCATCCCGTTGGCTCTCCGTGATGGGGTCTCCGCCGAGCTGCAACAACTGCTGGAAGCTGGCATCATTGAACCGGTGGACGCATCACCTTGGGTCTCAAACCTCGTGGTGGCTAAGAAGAAGTCGGGGGGCCTTCGTGTCTGCGTCGATCTACGCGCAGTAAATAAGGCAGTGGTCCCTGATAAGTATCCACTGCCCACCTCAGAAGAACTCACTGCTCAGTTCTATGGCTCTGAGGTGTTCTCCAAGCTCGACCTCAGACAGGGGTACTTACAGGTGCCCCTCCACCCCAGCAGCCGAAACCTCACAGCCTTTGTGACACATGCAGGAGTGTTTCGCTACACCAGGATGCCTTTCGGTCTCAGCTCCGCCCCTAGCTGCTTCCAGAAAATCATGGTCTCTGTGCTGGCTGGCATACTGGGCGTGGCCATTTATCTGGACGATATAGTGGTACACGGGCCCACCAGTGAAATCCACGACAAGCGCCTCAACATGGTCTTCGCAGCCCTGTCCAAGCACAAGCTAACTCTCAATGATGTGTCCTCTCTGTGCCAGCCATCAGGTTCGTGGGGTTCCGGCTGTCAGCGAGCGGTGTAACTCCATTACAATCCAATGTGGACGCCATTCAGGCCATCCCTGAGCCCAGCTCGGCCGCCCAGGTCGCCTCCTTCCTGGGTATGACAAGTTACTACCTGAGGTTTCTTCCCCAGTACTCTGCGACCACAGCCCCCCTGCGCCAGCTGCTGCGTAAGGACGAGCCATGGGTGTGGTCAAAGGCATGCAGTGATGCTGTGTGTGATCTCAAGACTCAACTGACTTCACCACCAGTGTTGGCTCACTTCGACATCTCCAGCTCCACCTTTGTGACCTGTGACGCATCAGCCACAGTGATAGGGGCTGTGCCGTCTCAAACCCAGAACGGTGTGGAGAAGCCCATCGCCTTCGCCTCCCGTGCCCTCAACCTGACCGAGCAGCGGTACTCCGTGGGTGAGCGTGAGGCGTTAGCCTGTATCTGGGCTTGTGAAAGGTGGCACCTCTACCTCTATGGCCGCTCCTTCACCCTCAGGACAGATCACCAGGCCCTGACAGCGCTGCTGTTCACATCTGGGACAGGCCACAAACCTCTGAGGTTGCACCGCTGGTCTGACCGCCTCCGCCAGTACAACTTCAGCCTGCAGTTTACCCCAGGCAGAGACAATGTTGTCGCCGACCTGCTCTCTCGCTCTGTCTCCACCCCAGCTCCACAGACGGACACTGACTGTGTGGAAAAGGACATTGTCCAAATGCTACACACACCCCTTCAGGCCACTGTCTCTCTGCAGAAGCTGAGGGCAGCCTCCGAACAGGACCCTGTCCTCTCCCAGCTCCGCACCTACATCCAGAACGGCTGGCCTCACAAGGACCCAGAGGAGCTGGCTGCGTCCGCCTGAGTCAGACAGGAGCTCTCCTGCTGGAACGACACCTGCGTGGCACGTGGGTTTTGCACAGTGGTCCCAGCTGCTCTCCGTGCACGTGTTTTGAATACGGCGCATGAAGGCCACCTGGGCATTGTGAAACTGAAACAGCGCTGCCGAGACTTGGTGTGGTGGCCGGGGATAGACAGAGATATTGAGGCTCTGGTGAAGGACTGTTCTGCCTGCCTTGTGAGTGGCAAGACTGGCCACCGGGCTCCCCCACTCCTGCAACCTCTCGCCTGGCCCTCTCAGCCCTGGGAACACCTGCAGTTGGACATTTGTGGGGAGATCCATGGAGTTCCCCACCACCAATGCTTCATGGTGGTCGCCTACGATCTACACTCAAAATGGCCTGAACTCACCACTTCCGGCACTGTGACCTCACAGATCATCATCGACTTCCTGGACTCTCTTTTCTCTCGATGGGGCCTCCCAAAGACCATCACCACTGACAACGGCCCTCAGCTGGTCTCTGCTGAGTTCACTGCTTATCTCGAAAGCAAGGGCATCCGTCATATACGCACTGCGTACTACCACCCCCAGGCCAATGGCGGCGTTGAACGTTTTCACCAGTCACTGGAGAACGGCCTCAGAGCACACATGGCCCAAGGGTGCTCTTTCACGCAGGCCATCCGTCACACTCTGCTGCACTATCGGGCCACACAGCACTCGACCACAGGCGTCTCCCCAGCCTCTCTCATGCTAGGCCGGGAACTGTGCATGCCCCTTGACAGGTTCCGCCCCTCCACACCCCAGGCACCTCCCTCTGGGGTCAGAGCCTCAGTCACTCATCAGCAGACGCGGGTGAAGCAACGGTTTGACCAGTCAAAACGAACCAGGGTGCCAGACATCAATGTGTCAGACTGGGTCAGGGTCCGCAGGCCCCACAGGGACAATAAAATGGCTTCATACTGGTCCTCTCCTCTCCAAGTCACCCGTCAGCTGGGCCCAGCCACTTACCTCCTCAGCGATGGCACTCGGTGGCACTCCAGTCATCTACGGAAGGTGTCAGCTCCGCCACACACAGCTGGTGACACAACCTTAGCCATTCCCTCGGCATGGCGAGACGCCCCGGGGCTTCATGCAGCTCCTACACGGGCCCCAGACATTCCTGGGCCTCAGCTTCCCCTGTCTTCTCCCTCCCCACCTCGGCCTGCCCAGCCTCAGGCCGCCCCGCGACCTGTTCGCACACGTTTACGCCCTGGCCACCTAGAGGACTTTGTGTCAACCTTTCATGTTTGAAATCCTGCCGAGGGGGGGGGGGGGATGTTATGTCTGCACACATCGACAGTGCTGCATTTGATTTGGTGCTGTTCTATTGTGCTGGGATCGATTGGTGATGCCTGCGGGCTCTGGGTTGTTTGATTGGGTCTGCCTGTGATGCTGTGTCAGTCTAAATAAAGAATGCAACGTAGCGGTTGTGTCGAGCGACAGCGCTGTGTCCTGACGTGATTTCTAAATACAATACCTACCAACATGGGGATCACTGGTTCGAATCCCCGTGTTACCTCTGGCTTGGCCGTGTCTGCGGGTGGGAAGCCGGATGTGGCGGATGTGGGTATGTGTCCTGGTCGTGGCACTAGCGCCTCCTCTGGTCGGTCGGGGCGCCTGTTCGAGGGGGAACTGGGGGGAATAGTGTGATCCTCCCATGCGCTACATCCTCCTGGTGAAACTCCTCACTGTCAGGTGAAAAGAAGCGGCTGGCGACTCCACATGTATCGGAGGAGGCATGTGGTAGTCTACAGCCCTCCCCGGATCGGCAGAGGGGGTGGAGTAGCAACTGGGATGGCTCGAAAGAGTGGGGTAATTGGCTGCATACAATCGGGGAGAAAGGGGGGGATTCCCCCCAAAAAAGGAGGACTGTATAATGGCAAGCAATAGCACATATGTAAGCATGAGGAGTGATGGCAGCAATGCTGTCTACTGTACTTCTGTGTGCTTTGTCACACTATTTGTGTCATGATCTAAGCCACTTCAGTGATGCACTTCCACAAAGATGATCTCTTTGTGAATCCCTCCGATTACTTTTAAATGTTGTTTTGATAGCTCTAATTGCAAAATCACTTGGAAGCAGAGGAAAACAGTTTTAAATTGGTGTATGCCTATGGTGTTGGTTTTAATTAGGGCTTTTCGGGTTTGTTATACATGTATCCCTTGCATCACTGCGGACTAAGTCAATGGTCCATAACATGTTTGCCAAAGCCTTGAGTCAGCAGTTTGCAGCATGTTAGGCATTTAGGGAGATCAGCTTCAAACAGAGAGCATTTTTTATGCATTAGAGTCAGCACAACAAGTTAGGGAATCTCCGTTTTTTTGTGTTTCATTGATGTGCCATCGGGTCATGTTACAAGACTTGTGTCCCTATAAACATGCCTCCTCCCAGCTATCTCCTCCCTGCTTGCCACATAATCCCTAATTTGTGTGCTATGAGAGGTTTCTTCCTTTTGTAGACAAGCGCCCTTGCATTTTCTTTTAACCTGTCTGGCAACACAGGTCCATGTCAGCTCTCAAGCAAAGTAATTAAGCTCATTACTGTGTCCACGGTCGACTTGCCAGCACAAGGAAAAATGTTCCAGAAATTGCCGCACTCTTTCCTGAAGTTAGTTTTCCCCTCATTCTGTATGACGAAAAGAGATGGAGGTTAGCAATGTCAGCAGAATGCATCTACACATCCTTTAAATGACCCTACTTATAAGGCTCCTGCTACCAGCATCAATGTTACTGAAATATCTATATTTTGTTTAAAAATGTATAGATCCTTTGGGACGCTGTGTTGAAATTCATCCATTATTGACAGCACTCAATTCCCAGTATTTTCTGTGGGTTTTGGAAGAACTCAAAGGGTAAGGTCACATTAAGAAGAAAGAAAGAAGAAGAAGAGAAAAAAGAAGAAAGCCACTTTTCTTTTGTCATTGTATGGTTACAACGAGGGCGGCACAGTGGTTAGCGGGGTCGCCTCACAGCAAGAAGGTCATGGTTTCGAGCTCCAGAGTAGTCCAACCTTGGGGGTCATCCCAGGTTGTCCTCTGTGCGGAGTTTGCATGTTCTCCCTGTGTTTGCATTGGTTTCCTCTGGGTGCTCCAGTTTCCTCCCACAGTCCAAAGACATGTAGGTCAGGTGAATCGGCCATACTAAATTGTCCCTAGGTGTGAATGTGTGTGTGTATGTGTGTCGGCCATGTGATGGACTGACAGCTTGTCCAGGATGTCTCCCCACCTGCTGCCCAGTGACTACTGGGATAGGCTCCAGCATCTCTGCAACCCTGATCAGGATAAGTGACTTGGATAATGGATGGCTACAACGAAATTTGTTTTCTGCATTTAACCCATCCTATGGTATAGGAGCAGTGGTCAGCTGCAGCGCCCGGGGACCAACTCCAGTTCCTCTTTCCATTGCCTTGCTCAGGGCCACAGACAGGAGTATTAACCCTAACATGCATGTGTTTTTCATGGTGGGAGGAAACTGGAGCACCCGGAGCAGACCCATGCAGACACTAGGAGAACATGCAAACACCACACAGAAAGGACCTGGGATGGCCTGGGGTTTGAACCCAGGACTTTTTTGCTGTGAGGCAACAGTGCTAACCACTGGGCCACCATGTCACCCCATTAAATGGGCCAATTTGTTCTAGAGTGAATTTTTTTACTAGTGAAGTTTCTCGGTATGTCAGCTTGAAATGATAGATATCTTATGTATTCCGTTGCATTTTGCTACAGAAATGGAAAGTACACCCTTTTATGTATGCATCTCTCCTTGGCATTTCAGAGTTAGAGCTGCTTTTCCTTTGTTCAGTCCTGTACAATTTTTTCTGTCATATAGTACTGTTGTAAATATATATTAATGTCAACTCCAATTTTATAGCTAAAATCCTGAAGGTCAGGGTTTTTGTTGATGGTAATCCTGGTAATGGCAATGGTGCTTAAGCAATAATATTCTGCATAAAAATGAGCACCTACAAAAACGTTCATGGTTTGGATATTCATGGATTAGCTAGCGTCTTAAATAATTGTCGTACATGACGTAGCTGTACTGTCTTTGACAGTTGTGTCACCCTGATAGACTTGTGCTGCCTTGAAACCCCACAAGGTTCAGCACACAAAATTAAACATAATTTGACGTTTATCCTCTAAATATGCTGACCTCTGCAAGGCGCGTCCAATGGCATTCCAGCATTTACAGGAGATGGAAGTTAACTTCCCACTTCTTCCGTATTTCCTTCCTTTGACTTAATACGCTCTGGCTTGGGTTCTACCTAAGGCAAAATAAGCACACTATTCCTGTGTTATTTGTTATGCTACAGAACTATATAGCGATTATGGTGTGAATGCATCCTGAATCTGACAGAATCAGCTTGCCAATCAAAGTCAAACGTTCCAAGTACACTTGTTGGTCAAAGTCTGACTTGTTTCCATTCCTTCACATTTCACTTTTGTGATCTAAGTTCTATTTTGCTCTACTGTCAAAACTTGTTTTTGATCTCTCACTCTCAGGGAGTAACTTATTGTTATGTTAATGTGGTGATATTAAAAGCTCTACTACTACTACTACTACTACTTTCGGCTGCTCCCGTTAGGGGTTGCCACAGCAGATCATCCGGGTGATATTAAAAGCTCAAATGTGTTAAATCAAACTGGCCAAAATAATCATATTGGAATGACACAAAGCTTTTCCTGAAATATGTCTTTTCCTGAAATATAAAAAAGTTTGAGGGTTCTGCAGTATCTTAGCTTTTCCTAGGACTGCACACTTCGGGACAGAGACCTCAGGTGTTGTTCCTGGAATCTGCTGGAGCCACTCTCCCAGTTTGGGGGGTCACAGCCCTTAGTGCTGCTATTACCACTGGGACCACTGTGGATTTCACCTTCCACATCCAATCTAGTTCTTCAGCCCTTGGTATTTCTCTAGCTTCACGTGCTCTTTCTTCCTGATGTTGCCATCACTTGAGATTGCAACTTTGATCACTACTGTTGTCTTCTGTTCCTTGTTGACTACCACAATGTCTGGTTGATTAGCCAGCACCTGCTTGTCAGTCTGGAACTTGAAGTCCAACAGGATCTTTGCTCTGTCATTCTCAACCACCTTTGGTGGTGTCACCTATTTGGACTTGGGGACTTCCAGTCTGTATTCAGTACCAATGTTTCTGTACACTATCCCAACCACTTGGTTATGTCTTTCAGTGTACACTTTCCCAGCTAGCATTTTACACCCTGCAATTAAGTGCTGGACTGTCTCAGGGGCATCTTTGCACAGCCTACGTCTTGGGTCTTGTCTGGTGTGGTAGACTCCTGCCATAACCAATCTGGTGCTGAGTGCCTGTTCTTGTACTGCTATGATCAGAGCCTCTGTGCTGTCCTTCAGTCCATGGCCATTGGTAGGATTTCTCGATATCAGCCACGTCTTCTGTCAATAGCGTATCCCATGGAGGGGCTTAGTCTTCCATGATAATTCCTCTTGTTCCTCCCCATTCTCTGTCTTCTGCTGCCTGAGGTACTCACTCACTCAGCCGTTTGTCCTGTGGGGCCCTCTTTCTGATGTACTCGTTGATGTTCCTTGTTTCATCCTAGATAGTGGCGCTGACACTCACTAACACTCAGCCTCCATCTTTTTGCTTATCGTACACTCTCAGGGTGCTGGGCTTTTGTTGGAATCCTCCATGCATTGTGAGGAGTTTCCGTGTCCTGATATCTGTGGCCTTTATTGCCTCCTTTGGCCAGTTTATTATTCCAGCTGGGTATCTGATGACTGGTAGGGAATATGTGTTGATGGCTTGGATCTTATTCTTCCCATTGAGTTGGCTCCTCACTCTCTGTAGGTATTTGGCTGTAGCTGACCTCCTTGCTGTCTCCTTGTGATTTCCATTTTCCTGTGGAATACCCAGGTACTTGTAATTGTCCTGTATGTCTGTCATCCTGCCATCTGGTATTTCAACCCCTTCAGTGCTCACCTTTCCTCTTTTTGCCACCATTCTACTGCACTTGTCTTGTCCAAATGACATCCTGATGTCATCGCTGTATATCCTGGTGAGGTGGATCAGCGAGTCAATGTTTCATTCATTCCTGGCATGCAGCCTAATGTCATCCATGTATAGGAGGTGATGGTAAATCCGCTTCTGAATCTTTCTCCATATCCACTCTGTGATGATCTGACTGAGGGGGTTCAGGCCTATGCAGAACAGCAGCGGGTATAGTGCGTCATCTTGGTAAATGCCATATTTGGTGGTTACCTGTGTGATTGTCGTTGGCCTCCAGTGTTATTTTTCCACTGCTGCATTGAGTTCTTGATGAAGGCTATTAGCGTCCTGTTGGCTTTGTACAGTGCCAAGCCCTCCTGTAACCATGTGTGGAGTATTGAATCGTATGCTTTCCTGTACTCAAGCCAGGCTGTGCTCATGTTGGTCTGTCTGGTCTTAGAGTCTTGGGTGACTGCTCTATCAACCAGTAGCTGATTCTTTGATGCCTGACAGGATCTCACATGTTGTAGAGAGGCAGGTTATCGGCCGGTAGTTTGAAGGTGTTGTACCCTTCTGGGGATCCTTCATGATCAGTATTGTGCTCCCCTGTGTTAGCCAGTCAGGGTGAGACCCTGATGTTAGCAGCTGGTTCATCTGTGTCACCAAGCATTCATGGAGTGCTGTTAACTTCTTCAGCCTGTAGGCGTGAATCATGTGAGGGCCTAGTGCACTCCAGCTCTTCATGTTTGAGACTCGTCATTGGATGTCGGCTACTGTGATAGTAACTGGTTATCGTTCTGGGATATTGCTGTGGTCTGCTCTTAGGTCCACCAGCTACTGGGTATTGGTGTTGTGTGATGCCTTCTTTTCCCATATATCCTTCCAGTATCGATGGTCTCTGCTCTGGGTGGGTCTGATGTTTTTCCCTTGTTTGTTACTCTGCAGCTGGGAGTACACTTTGGATGTTTTTTTGAGGAACATGCCATTTACTCTTTTGGCTTCTGCTTCTCTAGTGTATCTCTTCAACCTGGTGGCCAGAGCTGTGAGCCTTTGTTTGGCAGTTTCCAGGACCTAACTTATGGGCATCTTACTGTACTTCTTCAACAAGAGCTTGTCTTTCATCACACTGTTCTGCTCCTCTATTAACTGGCTAACATCTCTCCGTGCTGCTTTAATCTTTGCTTCCAAGAGGGGTCTGCAGTTATAGTAGCATTCCATCAGTTCCAGGTTCTTGGCCCTTGTTCATGAATGTCTTGCTCCAGTAGCCCATTTTTCATCAGGTTACCAGTGTTCCCCAACAACTGATGCAGATCTTGTTAACCCAGGCAACGTCCGAGCCGGTATGATTATTCGAGTTACTCTCACCCAAGTCTCACAAGCTGGCTTGTATAGCACGTGCCACGTAACTAAACATTGTTGCAGACCAGGTACATCCCTTCATGGCAATAGTATCGTCTGATCGCAGTGGCCTCTTTCAGCAGGATAATGTGCCCTATCACACTGCACACATTGTTGACCATCTGTTGGATGTGCTGGACTGGCATGCCGATCCATGGAGTCCCCACCTTGTAACTTATAGGACATGAAGGATCTGCTGCTAATGTTTTAGTGCCAGATCCCATAGGGTACCTTCAGGGGTCTTGTAGAGTCCATCCCTCAGCCGGTCAGCTTTGTTTTGGCTGCACATGGAGGACCAACAGCATCCATCCATCCATTATCCAAAATGCTTATCCTTCTCAGGGTCGTGGGGATGCTGGAGCCTATCCCAGCAGTCATTGGACGGCAGGTGGGGAGACACCCTGGACAGGCCGCCACTGTGATGGACCAACAGCATATTAGGTCATAATGTTTTGGCTCATTAGTAAATAAAGGTGCTAGTCTTGAATTTTGCCATTTTCACTTGAGTGGCAGCCGAAATCCCTCAGACAGCCCACCTAACTGATAGGTAGCCAGGTTAAAATGGGGGTGGAATTGACCACGTCTTGAACTTTTTATATACAAGTGCTACATGTGCAGACCTGGACTTGATTTTAAAATGGATGACCATGCTCATCACCTGCCAATGTTTACAGTGGTGTACGACAAGTAATGACCCATATTGCCTCCCACTTCAAGAGAAGTTTTGAAGCAGGAGGATGTCCTGTGAAGAATCCAGAGTATTGTGTTGGAGAAGGATGGCTTCTTTGTACCCAGAAACCACATTGTGAAACTTTGAAGCCAACCACTCTTGAGGCTATGATTCACTCCTTCCTCCAGCCGTTGCCTTTCCAACAACAGTCACAACACAATAAAGAGCCCAGACGAAAACCTGCACGCTGGGAGGAGTTGCAAATGCAAACACGTACTGTTTAGCAAGCGCCATTTGGTTGGTTTCAAAAACAGTGAAATATCAGAAATTTGAGTTTTCCTTTCCTCCACACTACTGTTAACACATGTTTCTGATTTGGGTTCGGCATTCAGAGATTTATCCTTTGGAAGCTTTTGTGGCATTGTTTTTTTTAGACAGGGAGATGATTTGAAGAGTACGCAATGCCATCCTCTGCTCCAGTTTTAACAACATACGCGAGAAAAAAAATGTTCATGATTGATAGCATGTTCCCATTCCACTTGGTAATGAATTAGTCAAAATCATAAAATACTTGCCTACACACACATGCGAAAATGCATAAAACATGATGCAAACTGTCTGTGTATATGCATATATACATACTGTTTTTGTCATATTTTATCCAGAGTATATTATGGCTTTAATGTGGGACAAAAAATTCCCCTTACCTGAACTTGGTCTATAGCCGCAAAAAAAATGTAAAAAAAATCAAAACCTATGGGGGTGGGGGGTGCAGGCGGAGCTGGTCAACAAACCCTTAGTTGTGGACACTTCGGCAGACTCTCCCACCTGACACTCAAGGTCAGGAGATACGGACAGCACAGAGGGAGAGCAAAGGAGGTAGCGGATGAGGAGGAGAAGTGGGGGGGGGGGGGCTGTCTTGTGAGAAGGGCGGGGGAGGGGCAGGCCCAGGCCCCGATAACGGAGAGCTGTCAAAGCCTGAGAGAGGAGTGGGAGACATTAGCCAAATCCGGACGGATCACAAGCCTCTGGATGCAATCCAGTTTTGCAGGGCTACGATAAGGGGGCTGATTATGTGTCACCCATCAATTCGCCCGCCTCCCGCCGCTGTCTCCCCAGCAATAAATCCACTCATGACAAGTTCTGCTCTTCGGCAATCACCCCCCTCCCCACCCGACTCCCTTCCCCTCCCCTTCTCTCTCTCTCTCTTCTTCCCCACTCTTCTCTTCTACCCTCTCAGTGGTTTGCTGCAGAGGGAACGTGAAGGGGGGGATTAAGCAAGTCTGGAAATGACTGCGGGGATTGCGTCTGGAGTAATAGAGATTTAATTGATAGATCTTTCTCCAGAGAGCCAATCTTTTCGATAGTGCGAAGCGTGACTACAGATGTGTTGATAATGATTTGTTAAAGGCAACATAAAAGTAAAGCAAGTTGATTAAAAGGCTCAGGGTCAGGAGGGTTACATCAAAAACGCAATCTCTTAAACAAAAAAACTAGGAGTGCCCTCAGTAGAGTTCGCATTCCACCAGGCGTATTTCCCCTTCTCCAGTGCTCGGACTTGGGCGAAAAACCAGTTGAGGAGATAGCCTCAAGTGCGGTATAAAACGCAAATGTTTCCCAGTGAGTTGCAATGAGGAATTCAGTCTTGGATGACCTAATCTTAAACTGCTGATGATGTTGTTCTGTTCTCTTCTGCTCTTCTCCCAAATCCTTTCTACTCCTACCTGTGCACACAAATTATTAGGCTGACGGGCTCAGTAGTATGCGAGATTAGCAGCGGACAGACACACGCACACATGGGCCGAAACACCAGTGTTTTTACTGCCGTTATTAGACTTCTGCGCAACGCCCAAGTCGATTGAACGCGACATTGTGCTGCTCACATTGCATGCTATTTCGCGAATACTTGAGAATTGCACTCTTCATGTAACCCAGTAAAAACACATAAATAAATTGTAAACTAATAATAAGACACGTTAGCCCCAGCTAACGGATATGAACCTTTAGCCGAGCAGTTAGTGACGTCGCCTTGTGGCGCAGTACACTCCGTATCGAATCCCGCACCGGGCAAGAAAATAACCGATTACAAAATTATATATATATTATGCATTAGTCTAAATAAAATATTTTATAATTAAATCTGAGATTAAAAGTCATTTCATATTGATGAACAAGGGACATATGGAGATGCATTTCATATTTAAAAACGTTGGCATATCTGTTGTAGAATGAATGAGTCTGAAAAGGTCAATGTTTAGTTAAAAACATTACGAAGAGTTCGTGATTTTTTTTTTGTTAAACTGGCAAAACTGGCAATTGAGCTGGAGTCGAATAATGTCTTCCCATTGGTTGATTGGCCGTGGGCATGAGAGAAGCGCGTGATCAGGGAGGAGCTTGTGGGCGAGCGAGCGAGAGAGAAAAGGTAAGGCCAAAACTGTTACGTAGCGTTCAGGCCTACTAGTGGGGACTAATTCCTGGATTGTCATTTTGCGACGGTATTCCGTTTGCCTAGTTCGCGGGCAACAGAAGACTCCAACTCAAGATTTTTGTTTGGCTGTTCATTGGCTATGTAACGCTAGCTAATTAAGTAGCACAGTACGCTATACAGTACGTTAATTAGCAGAGTGAATGGACAATAGGCCGCTCATTAGCTAACAAAGTTAATCACGTGGAGTCATACAACGTTTTCAGCGAGGAAATGCTGAGGAAAACCAGATAGCTGTCCAAGCTACCAGGCCGCTGAGCTCCTCCGGCCACCTCGCTCCGATGGACGCTGACCGACGCGTAGAGACACATCACAAAGACCACAGCACTGCACCAACTACCAGGTACCTTTTCATTTTAATTTAGTGCTCATTAATTAAGTGAAGCGACCATTTTGCTTCGGGTTCCTACGTACACGAGCCACTCACCATTGTTTGTTTGTTTTTCTTGCTTTCTTTTTTCTTCGTCTGCTTTTCTTTTATTGGCGAATTGCAACCACATGGAGCATTATCGCCACCTACTGTTACATTAGAGTCCTTAATTTATATCCTTCCCATCAGGCCAGTATCCTCGAGAAACGTGAAGATATATTTAAGTACATCATTCCCAGTGTTCCTTGTGAAAATTGAGTTTAGGTCCATGTGCATAATTCCTTTTTGTTCTAATATAGTCTGTAGTATGAATCTCTCTCTTGCATATGTTGGGCAAATAAACGATACATGTTCTATAGTTTCTGGTTGGTGGCAGACGTCACAGTTCCCAGTTTGATGTTTCCCAATGAGTTGCAATGAGGAATTCAGTCTTGTATGACCTAGTCTTAATCTGCTAATGATGTTCTGTTCTCTTCTGCTTTTTCCTAAAGTCCTTTCTACTTCCTGTTGGATCTGGTACAATTGTCTTCATTTTACATTGTTGGCCCATAATTTGTGCCTTGATTTTGTGTCTTAATGAATGATTTTGTTTCTGCTTTACTGAGTGGTACTGACAGTTCTACCTGACTCGCTGTTAAACCGGTTTCGGCCAGTTGAGCCGTTGTTTCATTTCCCCTAATACCTACATGAGCTGGTATCAACAAAAACTGGACATCTATTGTGGTTTTGCTGGCTATATGTGTGTGAATGATGGTGTGGGCCCACTGATATTGGTTGTGTGAAGCGTAATTGGGGTAAAACTGTATTTTGTTATAATTTTGCAATAGAGCTATTGAATTGATTCTAAGTCTGTGCAAAGAGAGGGAATTCGGGGTGTAATGTAAGAAATTGTGTTTAAAGTGCACATTGCATTAATTGTTTATTTTACATTCACTTTATTTTATATCTTCTAAATGATAAGAGATTACCTCTTGAGCCATATTCATGTGTGGTGCTTGATTATTTCCTTTGGAAGCCTTTAACATATTTGTGGTTATAGTTTGACTTAAAGGGGTTGTACATTCCTGTTGGTTAAATCAAAATACGTTAATCTATTTGTTAAAACACAGAAGGAAAGTTAAGATTATTGACGTTAGGTTTCAGGGTTAATATTTAAGGAACTTTATTCTAAAAAAAAAACAAACTCAGGGCCTTGCCCACATTTCTTATATAGAGGGTAGGAGCACTATATTCATTATGAAAAATGCATATTGTTTGTTTCTTTTTTTGCATGGTCTTCATCACCAAAATAATGTTTTCTTTTCAAATGCAGGCAAAGTTTGCTTTAAATAGTCACTTCAAAGTGGCATCTGCAAATTTTGCCTGGTTAAATGCTTTTAGCACCTACTAATTACATTAGGAAATGAAATTGGGCATCTAGGGTTTGATTTATTACCTAGCTAACTACTTTTGTCACTCTGGGAACATGCAGCTGGGGGGAGGACGTTGGAAAAAGATGGGGAGAGACAGAGTGGCCAAACTCGGCCTGACCTTTACGTACATCTCCATGATCTCTGTACTAATCGGCATTCCCGGATCAGCTAAAGCAACGGAGCAAGCTTGACCCCTTCAAACAGGAGATGAACCCATTGCAGAAATAAAAGCAGGGTGATTAAGAGTATATAATTCGGCAATCTCAGGTCAGTTTGTTTCATTGCTCCCCTGTCACTGAGAAACACATCTTGCATCATCTTTTTGCCACAGAAAATGTCACAAAGGATGACCGTATACTGTAAGTACTTGGTAGTGTAAAACCTAGTAACCTTAAAATTGCATTAAAGATGTTTAAAATCAGTTTTACCATATGGATTTAATTTTACAACTGTAGTTGTAAAGACAAGCCAGTGACTATTTGAGACATCTCTGCTCTGAAAAACCAAGCGGTGACCACATTGCAAAGATACGCTTTTGTTATTGTCTTCATTTTCCCAATTGAGTCTTAAACATATTCTGTATCAGTGTCATTATTGGATTTGACAAGAGAAAATTGGGACACCGTGATGCAATTTCACTTGTTTTCAACATAATCTTGTTTATAAGATTTTCTAGAGACATGGCAAAATCACAACTCGCACCTCATACAGGGTCCTCCCCCTCCTCCCTGTGTTTTTCCTGGCAATGTCAAATGAGGTTCCTCAGCGACTGTTTGGCATATTAGCTGGTCCTGTCAACATTAACGTCACTGGATGTGCCCTTGAAGTCACGTGTGTCATGCTATTGTCTGGAGTAGCGTTATTTCATCATTCACCCAGGCAAAGTTATGCCTCGGCGATTGTCCCAGTCCAAACTATTGATGCATTGGAGACAAATCACTCGGCAGATAATGGGGGTTTCACTTATTCAGCTCCCTGTCACAAACGATTTGAGCAACACCAATACCATTCTGCGGTAATTCAGAATTAATCTAATAGTGTGCCGTTTGTACCATAACAGGGAGGAACAGGCAGCCATTATAATCATCTTCACAATTATGATTTGCACATTAATACAAATGGGTGACGTGGGATGCTGATGGTGACCGGTGAGGTAATGGTCAAACCACCATTTTCTGCTGATAATGGACAATTATTCTCATACATTAACAATGGACATGAGGAAGGGACCCATAGAAGATATATATATATATATATATATATATATATATAAAGAAGGGAAAACTCAATGCAACCAATCAATTTAAAAAAAGTGCAACATCAGATGACTTCAGTTTTGTTAAATTCGAAAATAATTTCAAGCTATGTTTCTGACAACGCCTCAGTAATAGTTTATTTTAAATAAATGTTATTTTAATGGTACCAAGCCAGGGAGGATTGTGGCTGGTAAAGGTAGGCTATTTGATAAAGTGGCTATATTTATAATAAGAATAGAAAGGAAATAAAATGTTCATAACCGTCTTACAATTTTTAGGGGTCAGAGGGTACAGATGACCCCAGCCCAAGGCCAAGGGGGGAGGGGGGCATGCAAAGATCTATGGTTGACCCTTAAAAGAGATCAAGTACAACAATTTACTTACTGACTGATATCGCTGACAATATAATTTGCATATATTTACAGAATAATAAATTATCATTAAAACACATTTTAACTTGTCATCTGAAACCCCACCCCCTGCTGTTATCATGAAAATAGTGCAGTTGAAACACTGGCCAATTAGATTTGCAGAACACGCATTAGCCGCTAATGTAAAACAAACTGCAGCCTGACTTGCTGCTAAACCTGTCAAAATGCCTCACCAAAAGTGTCCCAAAAAAAGAAAAGTCAGGGTACAGAGATAAAAAGAAAATGGAAGATATGTGCATATTCCTACGCTTCTTCCGCACATTACCAGTGACCATTGTTGGAGGTGAGCGCGTATTCAGCAAAATGAAACTCATTAAAAACTATATCTACTCCATGATGAACCGGGCTCAAATGAGGCTCGGTGGACTCACCAGCCACTCCATTGAGACAAAACTGGTCTAACGGCTGGAGTTCAAGGACATTATCAGAGACTTCGCTGCAAGAAAAGTCCGGCGCCTTGCATTTGGCAACTTTGGCTTTGATTTGGAAAAAAACACTAGTCAGCAGCACATCATCAAATATCCCGTGTTGGTATTAGAGCTAAGGATGGGTGGGTGGTGGTGGTGCTGGAGTGAGTGTGGATGAGGGGCCCAATTTGGAAAAATGTTTCCCCCTGTCCTAATGGCTGGCCTGAGTTTGATGATACAGTGAATGGTGAGTTTAGCCTAGTTTAGCTCAGGTGCTGGATGTTTGCTGAGATTACTACCAGTCCCCCTCAAAACGGGGAAATACACTTTCTTCAAAGCCGTTTGGTGATACCTTTTTGTTGTTAGGAATCAGGAACACTTTGTCATTTCATTTCATTTACGCAAATATCGTTTCCCCCAGCCCACAGCATTGCAATACAAAGTCAAAAACACATCTCTAAAAACTACAAGAACACATATATATATATATATAAAAAAATCACTGTCAGAGAGCAAACGCAGGATGACTGCCGGTCTGCATGGGCTAGCAGTTAGCTTAGCCTGCCCCACTTCCATGTCCGGTCAGATCGCCCTCGGTGTTTCCTCTTCAGGTGCAGCTCTGGGCAGGGCCGTGGTCCCTGGGCCCACCAGGCGCAGCAGACCAGGCTCTCCCAGCCAATCCAATGCCAGCTCTCCCAGCCAGACACCTTGCGATACACCTCCCCGCACTCCACACAGCGACACCAAAAACACAGTCAGTGTTAGGCGAGGCTGTCGCCAGACCGCCCTTGGTGTTATCGGAACTGCCGGTCTGCATGGGCTAGCAGTTAGCTTAGCCTGCCCCGCTTCCGTGTCCTGTAAGACCACCCTCGGTGTTTCCTCTTCAGGCACAGCTCTGGGCAGGGCCGTGGTCCCTGAGCCCACAGGATGCAGTAGACCAAACTCTCCCAGCCATCAAAGGAAGACGTGGACAAAGACACTGCATGGACGGCACTGGGTTGAGGCTGCCGCAAATGTAAGTTTGCGCCGCCATCTTCCCACACCGGTACTGGATGAAGCTGCTGCAAACATGAATTCGCGCTGCCATCTTTCCACACCGGAAGCGGAGGTCTAGTGTTAACCATTTTTCTTCACCAACGCTTTAGTGCAAAAAAAAAAATTGATTTATAAACTGTTTTTCCATAGAGCATTCCACTTTTAAGGCAGAAGAAGATGTATGGATATTTGTATTAGAGAAAATTAAGTTTGGAGAGTATCATTTTACCATGTTTGGCGATGTCTTGTTCTCTTACAGTTAAATATGTTCTCAGTGACAAGGAGCAAGGAAATACAATCGGTTCCTGAGGACAGCACCTTTACAGAAATTAAACTGGTTGTTCCGTTCAAGTGCAAACATTTGACTTTACCCGTATAAGCCAATAACTGTACTTATCATCCCTAAAACCATGGAGTGAGTTGGTGCTGGCATGGAGCTAAAAAAAAAAAAAAACTCATTAGTGATTTATTGGCTCCTCAGAAAGTCAAATCTAAATGCCATAGGATTTTTATCATGTTTTTATCCCCATTTCATCATCTCATCATCATAAAAAACTCAAGGAAAAGAGTTACACGGGTGCAACAGTATGAGCTGGAACAATCCGGTTAATAAATTTGAAATTTAATTATTTCATAAATTTATTTTCCAGGGTTATCACCTCAACATTACCAACCGACAAAAGTCATTGATTTAAATTTAGTATAGCATCTGTTGTAAGCACATCCACTGCCAGGACGTTGGCGTCAGAGCTTTGACAGCAAATGATTTTTGAGATCGCTCTCTCTCGCTCGCTGAGAACCTCTTTGTGTAGATTTAGCTGGGAGGCCGTCAGGATCTTAGTATTGATTGCTCTTCGAGTGTGCACCGTTGCCTTCCCCATAGGAGAAGCGGTGCAGGTTATGAGCTGCCAAAGAGCCAATGGGCAAACAACAGAGTTGCTGCCACCATATGGAATATTATTATTGACGTTTTAATTTTCCCCTTTTTCCCCCAGACTGCTTCTCTGAAAATAGGTGTGTGTGTGTGTGTGTGTGTGTGTGTGTGTGTGTGTGTGTGTGTGTGTGTGTGTGTGTGTGTGTGTGTGTGTGTGTGTGTGTGTGTGTGTGTGTGTGTGTGTGTGTGTGTGTGATGGGAGCAGGGTTAGCTCTCAAAGGAGAGAGTGGAAATTATCTAGTTTAATCTTGAGCATAAGGAGCATCAACAGAAAATCGTGACATATTTAGCAACAACTGCTGGCTTTGCGCTGCATGCCATCATGGGTTCGATTCAACATTCTTGTCTGTATTGGACATCACAAGACAGTTGCGTGTGCTCTGTTACAAAGCGGTGTGAAGTTATTGTCATGTGTAATGTGTGTAACTTCAGAGAAGTCAGCAGCTCAGTATGACTCAATTGAACGTCAATTTAACTTCAGTGTTAAAATTATCACCCCATCTCTCACGCCCACACAAACACCCCACGTGTGTGTAAACAAAAATGCATAAAACATGAAGAGAAGTCTGTGTAAATGTGTGTGTGTGTGTGTGTGTGTGTATATACGTATATTCTCCACTCATTTCATTTGTTGAGCACTTTTATGTACACCATTGATGGTTTCCGGAAAGAAAGAAAAAAACGCTATATATAACATACACTATATGGACAAAAGTATTGGGACACAACTCTTAACCATTGAATTCAGGTGTTTCATTCAGACCCATTGCCACAAGTGTATAAAATCAAGCAGCTAGCCATGCAGTCTGCATTTACAATCATTTGTGAAAGAATGGGTCGTTCTGAAGAGCTCAGTGAATTCAAGCGTGGTACTGTCATAGGATGCCACCTTTGCAATAAGTCAGTTTGTGACATTTCTTCCCTGCTAGTTATTCCACGGTCAACTGTAAGTGGTATTATTGAAAAGTGGAAGCGTTTAGGAACAACAGAAACTCAGCCACAAAGTGGCAGACCACTTGAAGTCACACAGTGGGGTCAACGAGTGCTGAGGCGCATAGTGTGTAAAAGTCGGCAATGCTCTGTTGACTCAATAAGTGCAGCGTTCCAAACTTCCTCTGGCATGAACATCAGCACAAAAACTGTGTGCCAGGAGCTTCATGGAATGGGTTTCCATGCATGCAAGCCTTATATCACCAAGCACAATGCCAAGCGTCAGATGGAGTGGTGTAAAGTACGCTGTCACTGGACGCTGGAGCAGCGGAAATGTGTTCTGTATAGTAACGAATCATGCCTCTCTGTCTGGCAGTCTGATGGACGAGTCTGGGTTTGGCGGATGCCAGGAGAACGTTACCTGCCTGACTGCATTGTGCCAACTGTAAAGTTTGGTGGAGGGGGGATAATGGTGTGGGGTTGTTTTTCAGGGGTTGGGCTAGGCCCCTTAGTTCCAGTGAAGGGAAATCTTAAGGCTTCAGCATACCAAGACTTTTTTTACAATTCTATGCTTCCAACTTTGTGGGAATAGTTTGGGGAGGGCCCTTTTCTGTTCCAGCATGACTGTGCCCCAGTGCATAAAGCAAGGTCCATTAAGACATGGTTGGTTGAGTTTGGTGTGGAAGAACTTGACTGACCCGCACAGAGACCTGACCTCAACCCCATCAAACACCGTTGGGATGAACTAGAACGGAGATTGCGAACCAGGTCTTCTCGTCCAACATCAGTGCCTGACCTCACAAATGCTCTTCTGGATGAATGGGCAAAAAATCCCACAGACACACTCTAAAATCTTGTGGAAAGCCTTCCCAGAAGAGTGGAAGCTATTATAGCTGCAAAGGGGGGACCAGCTCCATATTAATGCCTATGCATTTAGAATGGGATGTCATAAAAGCTCCTGTAGGTGTAATGGCCACGTGTCCCAATACTTTTGTCCATATAGTGTGTATATATACACTGTTTTCGTCATGTTTTGTGCAGAGTATTTTACATTTCTTTTTTTTTCTTTCTTTGCCCCCCTTTCTGTCCCTAATTCTAGCCGGTCAGTTACCCCACTCTTCCAAGCTGTCCAGTCACTGCTTCACCCCATCTGCCGATCCAGGGAGGGCTGCAGACTACCACATGCCTCCTCCAATACAGGTGGAGTCGCCAGCCGCTTCTTTTCACCTAACAGTGCAGAGTTTCACAAGGGGGACGTAGCACGTGGGAGGATCACGCTATTCTCCCCAGTCTCCCCTCCCCCCCAAACAGGTGCCCCAACTGACCAGAGGAGGCACTAGTGCAGCAACCAGGACACATACCCACATCCGGCTTCCCGCCTGCAGACACAGCCAATTGTTTTTGTATGGATGCCTGACCAAACTGGAGGTAACACGGGGATTCGAACCAGCAATCCCCGTGTTGGTAAGCAACAGAATAGACTGCCACACAACCCGGACACCCAAATTGGAAAAGTGGGAACATTACTCGTCACCAGCATGTGACTTGCACTTTTCCATTTTGGAAGCTTGAGCAAGATTCTGAATGCATCATTATATGCTACCTTCAGCGTTTTCATTGTTGCTTGGCTATAATCGCACCACTAGTGGGCTGTATAGAGTGGAGTACAGTAGGCCCTAAAAAGAGCAGTTTTAACATCATCCGTACACATGAAATTTGCATGCCAGCATATTGGCTTGTGCATACAGTTTGCAACACTGGCGCTGCGCATCATCATTATCATCACATAAATCATTCCTGATGATGTGACCCAGATATGTATGTATTTGTATGTATGTTATGTATGCACCAGTTTGAGGTTTGACACAACTACAGTTTCGTTGTGCTTGGCACAATGACAAAGTACTTGAATCTTGAGTATATTGTGGCTTTAATATCAAAAATGTTGATTTTCCAAATTCAGATTTAGCCTCTGCAGTGTTTCTTGTTTGGGCTTTAGTTCTCTGTCAATTTCTGCCCGACTTGCATTTTACCAGTAGTACGTAAGCTTGTGAATGGACTGAAGGAATAAGAATCATTATTTAGGTTTTATTCTTTCCCCCGTTTTGGCTTTTCTTGACACCACTTATATGACACGTATGCATGTCCGCACCACCAGATGCACATCAAATCCAAACTTGAGTGATGACCAAATCTTACACACTTTGCATGGTTGTAGTGTTGTATTATCCCATTCCATTGCTGATTTGCTTTGATAAATCATGGCTGTCAAGCATTGCCTACACCCGTTTCTTTTTAAATCCTGCCATTTTGTCCACCCCCAGTCATTGCTGCCCTGTCCAATAACTCTTCCCATGTTTAAGCAAAGAGTATGCCTAATAGACTGCTCTCAGAATCACACACAGGGGATCGCCGGAGTGAACTGGATGTCAGTGTAAATTTATCTTCTTTTTGGCCCTCACCAAACCATCTACGCTGAGACCATTATTTAACCTAAGAGAGGTCAAGTCCTCCCTGTAAGGCCTAGAGAGAGGGAGAGAGAGAAAGGGAGTCAAGCAAAATAATGTACCCCCCCCCCTTTAAAGCAGCCGTTGGCTGTTGAAAAGGCTCTTGGAAAACTTCCCACCCTCCATTTCTTGATGGACCAAGCAGGCTGACAGCGGGCATGCCCGACAGCACGTGTCTCCCTGACCTACTGCAGGGGAGGTGTTGAAGGGCAAGAGGAGGATAGGGGGCTGCGATGCTGCTGGGTCAGCAGCTAGGATGGGAGTAATGAGCCTGAGAGAGAGATATCTTCACGCCCTTTTCTCTGCAGTCTGAGATGTGTTTTATATTCGGGAGAGACGCACACCATCCTTTGCTCTATCTCCATTTTTTGGCCTCTCTCTCTCTCTCTCTTGCTTGCTTTTATCTCGCTCTCCCTATCTCTACTGCCGTTTCTGTTTTCTGGCCTCCAGGGGCCTGTGAAATTAAAGTGGTGTACTTTTTTCTTTTTTCTTTTTACATTACATTCATGATCTCACATTTAGCTTAAGATTTAAGCATTTAAACTGATATTTTACTGAGTTCAACTTAAAACAGACTTAACAGTAATGCTGTCACCTGTAATTCCAGAACGATTGACTGATCAAGATGCGGTAGGTGAGAAAATAAGAAATAAGCATTTTTATTTTTCCAAGACAAGAGCATAAAGGGATAATCCCGTTTTATTACAACCTTGGTCTTATTTTCAATGTTTTTTCCATTGTGCATATGATATGGGATATGTTGATGATCTATGGGACCACCTCACGACACAGCTTTACAATGGTATCTCATGGGGCAACTGAATATGAGCCTCAGACATGCTTCAATAAGTTCAGTTCAGCTATCTAAACCCTGTATTTGAAAGTGCAAAGTAAAAGTTATTACTCGAAATGTCCAATATATAAATGTTCAATTGCATTACTATGCTAGTTTCTGGTTTGACTCCCATGGCCGGTCAATAGGAACTAGTACTCAGGGCTTAACTTGTGCTGGATCCTGGCGGAACAGGATCGGAGACCTCCCAGATTGGGACTTGCACCTATTTCATGGGATCTGGCACCTCCTTTGTTACTATCAGAATCTGTAAATAATATTAAATAATGAATATATATATGTATATATATATATGTGTGTATATATATATATATATATATATATATATATATACATACATAATATCTGTTAAGTCTTTCTTTTATTTTCCATTGAAGTTACTCGGAAATTGCTTGTTTGCCTCTTGGATTCATTTTAAAAAAAAATAGAGGGTGTGCGGGTAGTGTGGCGGTCTATTCCATTGCCTACCAACACGGGGATCGTCAGTTCAAATCCCTGTGTTACCCCTGGCTTGGTCGGGCATCCCCACAGACACAATTGGCTGTGTCTGTGGGTGGGAAGCCGGATGTGGGTATGTGTCCTGGTCGTTGCACCAGCGCCTCCTCTGGTTGATCGGGGTGCCTGTTTGGGGGGAGCAGGAACTGGGGGGAATAGCGTGATCCTCCCACGCGCTACGTCCCCCTGGTGAAACTCCTCACTGTCAGGTGAAAAGAAGCGGGTGGCGACTCCACTTGTATCGGAGAAGGCATGTGATAGTCTGCAGCCCTCCCCAGATTGGCAGAGGGGGTGGAGCAGCGACCGGGATGGTTCGGACGAGTGGAGTAATTGGCCGAGTACAATTGGGGAGAAAAAGGAGGGGAGAAAAAAAAAAGACGATCACATTTGTTGAATTTCTTCAAACCAGTAAGTAGGTCAGTCAGACCCTAAACAGGCCAAAGTTGTTTCAGCGGCTCAACAGGGTGGTGATAACTGAAACGGAGTGGAGGAGCTCGATAGACAGACAGAAAACAACACAACACTTCTTAGCCTGCTTGCTTTTCATGGGTGTATATAGAACTTTCGGCCCAAATTCTATTTTCCCCTCATTGTAACAATCCAGAGAGAGAGGGAGAGAGAGAGAGAGATGTTTTGACTTTCAACACTACTTTAATAAAAATCACAAGAAAATTACAACACAAAGACCAACGTGGTCAGTAACATCAGATTCACAGAATCTAAATCATCTCAGGACACTCCGCAAGATCAGCTCATCATCCACAATACAGCAAAGCACATTTTTATAACACCACACATTGCAAAAAGAGAGAGAGAGAGAGATGCAAACAGCTGTTTCTATGTGCACCCCCCTGCTAATTTTGAGTGATTATTGTGAATGCTCTGATTAGTAAATAATGCTTTGTTAGTGATGACAGTTTTGTTTAGTTTTAACAGCTAGCGTGTTGTCCAGTGTGCTTTAGGCACTGTGGATTTTCCTACGCTTTTTGTGTCTTTTCTGTCCCCCTGACCTGCTGGAACAGCATTCTCTCTGTGTTCCAGGACCTCCTGATTTACAAATTAAGCACTGCTAGTACTGATCGATAAACTACTGGGTCAGCGTAATTGAGAAGTCATAGGTTATGGAAAATCATGCAAACAGTCTAATTGGAGCACAATAGGGAATTTTTGTTATGTTTAAAGGATAGTTTAAGGCTCGTGTTCAGTTGCCCCATATGACAATGTTGTCAAATTCTGTTGAGTAGTGGTCCCGTGTCCAAAATCTCCAAAATAAAGCAAGTGAGTAAAATATCATAACCAATATATGCACGATGGCAAAAACTATGAATAGAAGACCTGGGTTGTAAAAAGAACATAATTATTGTTTAAAACATTGAGGAGGAGGATGTTACGTGAAGTAGGGTTATATGATATTAGTAGTAGAGGGACGACAGATGAGTTTTCTAGTTTCGACAGAAAATTTGCAGGGCATTTTTGCCCTGACCTCTTGTGGAAAGGTCATTGTACCACTGGTCAGCAGTGAGAGAAGAGCAAGAACAAAGTTACTGTTTTACTATAACATTAGGGATGTCCTTCCTAGAGTTTTTCAAATATTTAAAAACCAAGATTTATAGTTTATAATCTGACAGGATTCCAACATTTCTGCAAAACGGTAGTCCATTAAGAACATTCCTTTTCATTTGGTTATTTGCCTCCACTGAGAAAGCAATTAACTGCAGGCTAGCTGTTTGCAGCCAACTAACTTTAGGTTTACCAAACAATCCTAACAATGGAAACACGAACCACAGCTTGTGTGACCATATTGCACTGAAGAAATGGAAAGATGAAGCATGTTTAACGAAACACTCATTCTTCCTAGGCCCCAAAAACAGCAGAGGAGTAGGAATCTGCCAATTTTAGAAATGCTGACGCGTAAGATTTTGTAAAAGTTGATGGATGTTTATGGTATGGAGACAGCAAAAACACACCTTTGACAACCACAGTTAAAACCAATGAACCTAAATTCTTTGTTATAGCTTGCTGGCTTCATCTGCATCTGATTACCTGATATGCCTCCGAAACAACAAAGTAGACTGAGTGGTTTGAAAATACTAGTAATTATTTGGTCTGACAATGATCGATTTTCAGGGCTACAAAATAGCCACCCACATTCTGTGGAGGGTGCAGTCTTCTCCCCTTGTAAAATGTCATGACAGGTGTAGACTAGTAGGGAAGGCCTGTGTTAAAATTAAAGTACTAGCGGTTAATTTTTATGAGCGACAGCCATGGACGCAAGTCCATGATACTGCGATGGCATCTAGCGCTTCACCTGTGCCCCCGTCCATAGGGTTAATGGTTGTGTCAGGGAGGGCATGGGGCGTAAAACTTTTCCAAATCAGTATGTGTACTGACAAGACCATACTGGATCAGTCAAGGCCCGGGTTAGCAACGGCCGCCATTGGTGCTGTGCCCTCACAGGATACTGATGGAAACGGTGGGATCCGCTGTGGCGACCCCTGGGGAACAAGAAACAAGCCAAAAGAAGAAGTGGTTAATTTTAGGGCAAGATAGTGGCTATTGAGTGATCTCGTTGTATTGAACAAGGAAATCGATCAGGTATCTTCACCTAATCACATTGTTTCCAACACAGTTTCTCAAACAATCTTTGACCACTAGGGGCACTCTTCTGTCAGTCAAAATTGCTCTTGTGAGTAGTTTTCAAAGACTTGAAAAATCAACCCACATGGTTGTTTATGTAGGACGACCAGCCTCGCTTCTCTAGCTCTAACTCATGCTAACTTGGATCATAAGCTCTAACTGACCCCGGAGATGACTTTGGGCTAGTGACAATGATGTATCATACATCCCGACTTGTCTTGAACAGGCCATTAGGTTGGTGCTTGTGTCTTGGATCCGTCAACCACAGCCCCAGCTCCAGCCTCAGATAATGTCTTGGGATGAAAACAAAGCACCGAACACACCAGCCACATATTGATCGGGCTGAATTGCAGCAGCCCAGCCCACCCAGATCACTACACCCCCCCTTTATAATCATTACATTCTGAAAAGGGGTAAGTATGCGCACAGACACTTAAGATTTGACAAGTGTTGACGATCCAAGAATCGGAAAGACCATCTTAATTAGAGAAGTCCTGTATGGCTTGGACTTTTTTTCCCCCCATATATTTGCATATGGCATATGAAGGTCTAGCTTGACCTAACAATGATCCTCTGCATGATGTGATGCACATGCAATTAAGAAAAGATGTGTGTATAGAGGTGTGCATAAATCGATAACATTGCAAGGAAAATCAATGAAACGTAGCTGAACAGGAATGGATATATTTATTGGTTGTTTTGTAAAAGTACTGCTCTTTGAACCTGCAGTAAATGCACCTGGTTATATGCAGAGTTACAATACAATAGAAATGTGGCATTTAAATTTTTTTTTTTGCAATTTTGGCAGAGGGAAGTCAACCTCCCCAAAAGCATTTTTGGCTTCACATCTGCTCAGCAACAGAGTAGGATCTGGCAACCTTCCATCCAGCAAATGGCCCTATTATTTTTGCTTTGGCGCCCTCCGGTTCCTCTGAATAAGCAGAATTTATCTATGTCAAACAGCCTCCTCTGTGTTGCTCCCCAATTCATTTCTCCTTCCACTACAAAACCACATCTGCCACTCACATAAACACACAGCATCCTCACTCTTAAACCTTCCTCTTTTTCAAATGTCTTCCTTGACTCTGTAATGTCTTTGATAGAGAGGGAGATGTGATGACGATGGTTCATCTGAAAAGGTTTCCGTCAATCGCAATAAAAAGGCTACAGTCAATGGCAATATTGCGTCAGTAGTTAAGAGGGAAAAAAAATTGTCACAATTTGATCCTCACGAGAATTGCAAAAACTAGATTATGGAAATATCAGACATATTTAGATATGTTTGAAATACTAAAATATATCATCTGAATTATAAAGTCACTGTTAGGGCATTTGCATTATGTATGTTGAACAATAATGTGAGTTTGATTTTAAAAAATGAAGGCGACTGAATGTTCACGATGATGGATTGCCTATCTCAAGCAAATTTCAAGTCTCTGCAAGTTTACCACACTGAAGTGAATGGACACTGATGGCTGCATGGAAAGAGGAAAAAACAAAAAAGATCTAAAAAAATAAAATCAGGGTATGCCATGGAAAACGTTTGTGGTAGAAACTATGCTTGTCTGTGAACAATTCAGCTTTGGAAATGTAGGGTTTGAACACAATGGCACTTGTATCAAGGTCTAATTGTAGAGACCTTTCAGGTTAGAAGTCTTAATACCTTTCATGGTGACTTTGCACACTGTTAAGTGACACAAATCACTAAACATTCAGTTAAACCAAGGAGAAAAAGGTGTCATTTACATACTCTTAAGTAACATGAGAGAAGACACACTGATGCTGAAAATCTGGCCAGTCTTATAACTGCCCCATCCTTACAGTACCAATAATTTCTGTGTATCAGTGGACCGTACCTAAAAGTTCATCAATTCTGTTGATATAATACTACCCAAAACAGGCTTAATAAAGTATTTGAAAAGAACAACGAAATGAAAAAAGAACAATAAAGCAAGTGCAATGGACGAGTTTTTGTTGGCCTGTTATAGTAGCCATGTTGGCTGTTTTTTTGTTGTTGTTTTTTTCTCCCCAATTGCATCCGGCCAATTACCCCACTCTTCCGAGCCATTCTGGTCTCTGCTCCATGCCCTCTGCCAATCCGGGGAGGGCTGCAGACTACCACATGTCTCCTCCGATACATGTGGAGTCGCCAGCCACTTCTTTTCAGTGAGGAGTTTCGCGAGGGGGATGTAGCATGTGTGAGGATCACGCTATTCTCCCCAGTTCCCCCCCCCCCCCCGAATAGGCACCCTGACTGACCAGAGGAGGCGCTAGTGCAGCGACCAGGACACGTACCCACATCCACAAACACGGCCAATTGTGTCTGTAAGGACACCCGACCAAGCCGGAGTTAACGCAGGGATTCGAACCGGTGATTCCTGTGTTGGTAGGCAGTGGAATAGACTGCCACATCACCCAGACGCCCCGACTGTTATCTTTGATAAAAAAAAATTTTCAGTCAACAGACTGTTGATTAAAAAGTAATGAATATGCTAACGT
Source organism: Lampris incognitus (assembly GCF_029633865.1). Classification (NCBI taxonomy): domain Eukaryota; kingdom Metazoa; phylum Chordata; class Actinopteri; order Lampriformes; family Lampridae; genus Lampris; species Lampris incognitus. The sequence goes on from NC_079230.1 coordinate 20,461,685, forward strand.
GTGCATACATACCTAAGAGACCGATACCTCACCTGAGTGTCCAGTACATCATTTTAAAAGAACCCTGTGTACCGAGATTAAACTTTAAATGTATCTTTAAAATGTAGGAGGATGATGTACTGTAGCTGAACAAATTAAACCTGCAGATTAATCCTCTGTGAGACAAGTTCTGAATATTTCTCACATAGCATGCGAGTCAGCACAATATGATGGACAGGATAATGAGTGCATCAGTGTTCCCATTAGTCTTTCAACGTTATCCAAGATACCAGGGTTTTTCTGTTGGAGAGTTGCCATGAGTAAATGCAACATCTCATTCATATTAACAGAAACGTGCTCATATCCTGAGTATTAACGAGGCTGTGCGGAATTTCTACCTGAGCGAAGACCTCTTATCATTCAGCAATATGAGTATTAAAAACATAACAAAATAGACAAGCAAATTGAAAAAGAGAGGTCGCGGAAACTTGGCACATTTGCTAAAATCTCCATTTTTCAAACACCCTCACTAGATATCAGTAGTTTGCAGAGGGCTGAGTGTGAGGCAAGTCTTTGGGGGTGAGGCCTTCAAACACCAAAAGTCACCTATTATCTGTACATATCTCTATCTCTCTACCCATCAATCTATATACATACAGATCTATACCTATCTTCATCACATATATCTGTGTATGGACGAATCTGGCAACCAATTTGTGTGGTCCGCCATCCAGTGGCGCTGCCATTACTGCGGTGGCAAGTCATAGCGAGTCAAGTGTCTGCTGCTACTTGCCGACAGTGACAACAGCTAGATGAATAGAGATTGACTATTGTTAACCAAAACCTACTGTGCTGTTGTTATTGGAAACAAAGTCCTTTCTGTTGATACCCCCCCTTTTTTTTCCTCCCCATTGTACTTGTCCAATTACCCTACTCTTCTGAGCCATCCTGATTGCTGCTCCACACCCTCTGCCAATCTGGGGAAGGCTGCAGACTACCACATGCCTCCTCCAATAAATGTGAAGTCGCCAGCCACTTCTTTTCATCTTTTCACCTGACAGTGAGGAGTTTCACCAGGGGGATGTAGCGTGTGGGAGGATCTGGTGCCCCGACTGACCAGAGAAGGCGCTAGTGCAGTGACCAGGACACATACCCACATCCGGCTTCCTACCCATAGACACGGCCAATTATGTCCGAAGGGACTCCTGACCCTGCTGGAGATAACACGGGGATTTGAACCGGTGATCCCTGTGTTGGTAGGCAACAGAATAGACTGCTACGCTACCTGGACGCCCTTCTGTTGATATTCTTGATCCACTTCTGGTGAACATCTTGGCCCTCTGCATGCCCAGCGAATCTATGTAAAGAGTATGGTCTCAGACAGGGGCGTTCTTCATGAAGTAAAGGCTTGTGTATTTCACATTCTGTTTTTTTTCCAAAGTTGAAGTTTGCCACTCTGGGCCAGATTATCCATATATGACATCGGGCGAGTGCCCGGGGGCAAGGACGGATTTAGTCATTTTGGGGCCCAAGGCAAACACAGGTATGGGGCCCTCCACATCCTTTGTTCTCCCCCTTTTTCAATCCTTATTTGTCTAAGAAAGACCTACTTGTAACGTCTCTTCACCAGTCTTCACACAGCAATGATGTCCAGACATCTGGAATTGCATCTGTAAAACAAAAACACAACAATGATATTCAGTTTAACAAATGCACCCACTGTAAAATCTTATTTTCATAAATAATATGATATCTGTACAATAAGATTGTGCTTTATTGTCCATTCACATGGAAGATCTGTCATTGGTTGTCATCATTTACCTTGATTTTCCAGCAGATTCTCCGATAGAATCTCCTTACTGGACCTGCTTGCTGCTGCACAAGTTGGAGAAGTTGTTTATGGTCTTCTGTCTTCTCTCGTGTGTTACTCAAGTGAGAATATAAGACAATAAGAGGTCAATTATGGAAACATAAATGATAAACATAACATACTGTTAAAAATTTCTATTTTTTCTCTGGTCTACTTTTTCTCTTGGTCTCTGTCTTTCTCTTCCTCTCCCTTGAATACATACGCTACCGTTCAAAAGTTTGGGATCACCCAAACAATTTCGTGTTTTCCATGAAAAGTCACACTTATTCACCACCATATGTTGTGAAATGAATAGAAAATAGAGTCAAGACATTGACAAGGTTAGAAATAATGATTTGTATTTGAAATAAGATTTTTTTTACATCAAACTTTGCTTTCGTCAAATAATCCTCCATTTGCAGCAATTACAGCATTGCAGACCTTTGGCATTCTAGCTGTTAATTTGTTGAGGTAATCTGGAGAAATTGCACCCCACGCTTCCAGAAGCAGCTCCCACAAGTTGGATTGGTTGGATGGGCACTTCTTTGAGCAGATTGAGTTTCTGGAGCATCACATTTGTGGGGTCAATTAAACGCTCAAAATGGCCAGAAAAAGAGAACTTTCATCTGAAACTCGACAGTCTATTCTTGTTCTTAGAAATGAAGGCTATTCCATGCGAGAAATTGCTAAGAAATTGAAGATTTCCTACACCGGTGTGTACTACTCCCTTCAGAGGACAGCACAAACAGGCTCTAACAGGTACTATTTAATGAAGATGCCAGTTGGGGACCTGTGAGGCGTCTGTTTCTCAAACTAGAGACTCTAATGTACTTATCTTCTTGCTCAGTTGTGCAACGCGGCCTCCCACTTCTTTTTCTTCTCTGGTTAGAGCCTAGTGCTGAAATCGTGCCCATCCAACCAATCCAACTTGTGGGAGCTGCTTCTGGAAGCGTGGGGTGCAATTTCTCCAGATTACCTCAACAAATTAACAGCTAGAATGCCAAAGGTCTGCAATGCTGTAATTGCTGCAAATGGAGGATTCTTTGACGAAAGCAAAGTTTGATGTAAAAAAAATCTTCTTTCAAATACAAATCATTATTTCTAACCTTGTCAATGTCTTGACTCTATTTTCTATTCATTTCACAACATATGGTGGTGAATAAGTGTGACTTTTCATGGAAAACACAAAATTGTTTGGGTGATCCCAAACTTTTGAACGGTAGTGTATATATTTTACATTGGTTGAGTTTATCTTGCTTTCTCCCGCTAATCAATTCAGCTTTAGTGGGTGGGGAACATCTGAAGGAAATTTTGGGCTGTGGGTGTATTGCGTTTAAAATATGGATTCTGAGAAGTTGTGGTATGTCATATGCCACGAGGCTATATTGTGAATGGCTGGGAGGCACAGTTTAGATGGCCATACTAAACTTTGACCCTGTGAGCCTTGACATCAGCAAATCTTACAGTCACTAATTCCATATCCAGTGACTTCCTGACTTCATGCTCAAGCAGAGAACAGCAAGTGCAGACAGCCTTGCCTGTGACATAGTTGACCTGGGGTATGAGTTTCAGTGATGAGAAACTTTTTTCACCTGAAGCTACTGTCACAGGGAGTGAAAAGTCTGCTCTACTATACTCAAACTTAGATAGGTGTCAAGGATATTCTCTTTATGTGTGTGTGTGTGTGTGTGTGTTTTATATATATATATATATATATATATATATATATATATATATATATATATATATATATATATATATATATATATATATATATATATATATATATATATATATAATACATACAAAATCAAGCATCTCAGATTATGTAATATTTGTGGGGAAGAAAGCTTCAGGTCCTCTGCATCAATATCATCCATTCTCTGCTCCAATCTGTGGCAGCATTCATCCAGCTTCCCTCCCTTCTTAGTGCTTCTCATTATGTCAATGGAGTAGAGAAATCCATACAGCTCATAGGTTTCCATGTGTGAAAATCTCTCTAATTTTTTTATTTTTTTTATTTTGATATACTTTATTAATTCCCTTGGGGAAATTCTTCTCTGCACTGAACCCATCCTAGCTGTGTAGCTAGGAGCACTAGGCAGCTACTGTGCAGCACCTGGGGACCAACTCCAGTTCATATTGCCATGCCTTGGTCAGGGGCACAGACAGCAGTATAAGCCCTAACATGCGTATTTCTTTTGTTGGTGGGGGAAACCGGAGCACCCAGAGGAAACCCACCGCAGACACAGGGAGAAGATGCGAACTCCACACAGAAAGGACATGGGATGACCCCCAAGGTTGGACAACTGCAGGGTTTGAACCCAGGACCTTCTTGCTGTGATATCACAGTGCTAACCACTGGACCAAGGGTAATGTGACAAGGGCTGTTCCTGTAAGAGGCAAGAAAAACTCTTTTGATGAGCTCTTCTGCAGTTGACCGAGTTTGCTCTCTTCCTTCATAGTCAAACTGTCTAGTTCTTTTCTGGCGCACCTCTGGTCAGCTCATCTGAACCTCGATCCTTAGTGCTATCTCCTTGGCATCTGTTTTGGCAGAGTTGACGCTGATTGAAACTCCTGAAGGAATTCTGTCACTGCCCTGATTTTTCCTCACTGTCTCAACTGAAACTTTGGGGCTCTGCAGGATCTTGCTCACTTTATTTATCTGGAACAACACATTGTACCACACAGTAGTACTTACCACAAAAGGCCATCTCCTGGCAGATGCTTCCAGCTGTTGAGACAGCATCTGCATCCTGTTTCTCTCTGGCATACTCCTTTAGAGTAGTCAATGCCTTCACGATTTCAGGCAGCTGGTAACAAACAAGCTTTAACAGCTTCAACCCCACACTCCCACCTGGTCGTGGACAATGCTTTCAGTGTAAAGTTCTTGACATGTTCTGTGAGAATGGTCCAACGGTTAACTGAGGAGCTGAACAGAGTGTAAAGTCGCTGAAACTGACAGATGTCACAGATGGCTTGGCTGCGTCACCAACAAGAAGGTTCGGTGTGTGACTTCCATAGGAAACACATCACGCCTTGCGGTTTAGTTCAAGCACTCATTTGTACCCCCTGCTTTTCACCCTGCATGTTACTCCCATTATCATAAGACTGGTCTTGACAGTTGGAAAGATCCAAACCTAGTGTTTCTAGGTGCCTTTAAATGGCTCGCATAAGTATCTTTATACATGCTCAATAATCCAGGTAAGGAAATTACAGAAAGTTGAATCAGTTCATCTGGACACAACGTTTATTAAGAGAAACATTTCATCAGTCATCTAAGTGACCTCTTCAGTCTCGGCTGACTGCAGGTATCTCCACCCTTATAAACAATACAGACTCAAATAAGCCTTTTCCTGTTGTGTCAAGTGCCTGAAGAAAAGCAACATAGTGCTCATGAATAGAGACACTTTTTAAGGTCTCACAATTTACAGTTCATAGCCCCACTGATAGCTGCTCATTGTGACTGAGGTCTGGAGTGCAGTCCATGATTACTGCATGACATTTGGCTTTCTCCATTCTCTCTACAGTTGCATCAGTTGTATAATTTGCCACAAGGAAAATTAGTTCATTTTGAATATGCTTGCTTAAATAAGTGTCATTTATCTCTTTTGCCTGAATTCTCCTCAAATGTTCTCTCATGACTAGGTCAAACTGACCCATCAGTTCTACTTGCCCAAGGAAATGTCCATCGCCGGACTCAAAACAACCTGTCTGAGTGGCCACGAAATGCAAGATTACGCTCTGCCAGATGGTTCACAATTGTAATTAATCTTCTGAAAATGTCTCCCCAGCGGTTTACTTCAAGAGCAATTAGATCTCAGTTCACCTGATCTATAGCTGCGTTTGTTTGTTGTCTCTGTGATAGATTGCGCCAGGTATCCATGTTTGTGATGTGTTCAGCAGACTTCTCATGCCGTCTCAAGTGGGCTGAAAGATTTTTCCCGTTATTGAACCCATCTCCATTTAGCTGAGTGTTCTGTTCTCAGTTTCCAAACAAGCGGCAACAAAAGCACATAAGTCTTTTTTTTCTCATTGTACACGAGCCAGGACCTGCTTATCTTTTCTCCATTCTTCATTTGGATGTAATAGTTACTGCTTTTAAATCTGTGCCCCTCTTGATTTTTTGGAAAAATAGTGTCCTTGACCCGAGCTGGTCCTCTCTGCACTATTGAGCAGCGCTCTTTGTCTGATAGCTGTTTCGGCCTGAGTGCTGGGGTCATCTTCAAGTGTAACACATTGGTTAGGGTGAGTGCTACTCACTAGTTGTTGATTATTGTCTTTATCGCTCTCTTCATCATAGCCATAGTTATGGAGAGTGAACGTGGCAGTTCCATTACCATTTCCAGTCAAATTATCCTGTAAGGTTGTCTTGTGTATATAGCTGCAGCATCGCTTGAACAACCCGGGCTGGCACTGCCAGTGCTGTTCTTAGTAGCTGTTCTTCGCTAGCATCAGCAGCACTTCTTGATGCTCTTTAGTAATGTTAGTTTTGTAAGTAGCCGCTGTGAAAAATCAGGAATCGGGAACATTTATTTATCATTTCATTCAGTGCACTTGCGTTCATGAAATGAAGTGAAATATCATTTTGTCCAGTCCACAGCAGCATAACACAAAGACAAAAACACATATCCAAACTACAAAAAAAACTACAAAAACACATATATCCAACATATCAACAACAAAAAAATCCCTATCCAATAGAGCAAACGCCAGGATGACTGTCGGGACTGCCAGTCTGCATGGGCTAACAGTTAGCTTAGCCTGCCCCGCTTCAGTGTCCTGTCAGACCACCCTCAGTGTTTCTTCCTCGGAAAAATTGTTATCTTTATCATTTTTGCTTTAAACTTTTTGCTTTCCTCCAGCTTCCTCCTTTTTTCAACACCGCTGGAGTAGCTTTGCTTCATTCTTCAACAGTCTGTACACCATGGCGAGCCGTTTGTTTACAGGAGTTGGTGCCTACACATTGGAATACATTGTCTCAATATGATATTCCCTGTACCTTCACATAACCTCGCCTGGTGCTCTATGATCGTTCAGCTGTTGAAATGGTTGCTTGGGACAGTCATTATTGGGCTTACCTTATTTGGTATATGGGTGTGGTGATTTTTTTTTTTTTAGACATCCTCTGTAATGGTTTTGCATGTAGGCCTCATATAGGCCATTTATGATGGAAATAATATTTAGCATGACGTGTTGCCTTGGGATGTGAGTTGCATTCAGATTTGAGTATCAGTGTAAGGGCTAGTGTGGCATTTGTTGGCCCATGTCTGTCTATGGTGTAAGATTTTTTTTTTGGTTGGGTCTTAAATTTTTCTGTAGCATGTGTTGAGCCTGTACTTGAGCTGTAAGTTCATGTAAAGCTATGGTTTTTATACTCATGGTAAACTTCTCCCCAATCGTATCCGGCGAATTACCCCCACTCTTCCGAGCTGTTCCGGTCACTGCTCCACCCCCCCTACCGATCCGGGGAGGGCTGCAGACTACCACGCGTCTCCTTCGATACATGTGGAGTTGCCAGCCACTTCTTTTCACCTGACAGTGAGGAGTTTTGCCAGGGGGACGTGGCGCACGTGGGAGGATCACGCTACCCCCCCCCCGAATAGGTGCCCCAACCTGCCAGAGGAAGCACTAGTGCAGCAACCAGGACACATACCCACATCCTGCTTCCCACCCGCAGACACGGCCAATTGTATCTGTAGGGACGCCCAACCAAGCTGTAGGCAACACGGGGATTCAAACCGCCGATCCCTGTGTTGGTAGGCAGTGGAATAGACCATCACGCCACCTGGACTCCCATAAATTTCACCTTTTATGAGTAAAGTGGGAGGAGGGGGGCACTTCAAGTGTGATCACCCTAGGGCATCACACTGTGTTAATCTGAGCCTGTTGCCATTACTATTTGAGCAGCTGAGAACTGCACAGGTTCCTGAACTCCTAGTCATTGTTGTCAAAAGTAATGTTACATACAAAAGTAAAGGTGTGAGTAGAAATTGTACACTTCTTATGACAGCTTGCATTCAAACACGCATGTATTATAGGGGGACCGCAGTAATGGGGACTTGTTTACTTCTGCTACTTCGCTGGATTTGTGTATATATAGATAGACATACACTAATCTCAGTTATAACTGAGAATATATAACATGCTAAATATAACCTGGCTAAGGGACATGGCGTAACTACTTCTACTACTCTGGTGTATGTAATAGAGCACCTACTATTCCATCCAACCACCAAGTCTTGCCTTCATTGCAAAATTGAAAACAGAAAAATTAAAACGACAGTATGAACCACCATGTCTCACTTTGCCTTAATATTGTGTGTCAAGTGGGGAACAATATCGTCTTACACCCTGTTGGCATGGTGGCATATCCATTTTGAAGGAAAGTATTCCACTCAGTGTGGCCAACCACCAATCAAAAATGAGTCATTCGTCTTTTTTTTTTAACTCCCCTCCCACTTAGTTCATTTGAGGTAAAATACGGCAGCTAAGTCAACTGACTGAGTCACTTTAAATATTCCCCAACATTAAATCTAAGGTAATCTCCTCACTCGCTCTTGCCTTTTCAACCTCCTCCAAAAGCATGCCGAAACGCACAACACAAACACAGAAAACTTCACCCAGACACTCTGGACTGGAGTTCATTGTCTGTGTGAGACTCCGTTTCAGTGCGTTTTATGTGTTTCTCTTTTCCAAACCACCTTTCCCTCGGGTAACCCCCCCCCCCCCATCACCACACATACACACACACACACACACACACACACACACACACACACACACACACACACACACACAGGAGGATTGATAGCCAATACCACACTCGCTGACCACTTTCCCAGGGCTCCTTGCTCACGTTGCCTGGTCTAAGGGCCCATTGCTGCCGGGTGAACGAGTTGAGTGAGGTTTAGCAATGACTTCAGGGAAACCAACAATTTGTGACCTTGCGTAAAGACTATAAATTATGTGAGTGCTCACTTTCTCCCCTTGGCCTTTCCTCAGCTCTGACCCCCTGCTTCCCCAAACCCAAGTGGTGTTATTTGAACCCGTGGCCATGGTACGGGGAGTCCCGTAATGGTGTGCATGTGATGAACAACAGGCCTTGTTTACAAAAATAAACTATTTGGACTTTTTATTTTTCATCTAGTAAGACTGGCTATCATTTTTCACTAGTCTTTCGGTTTGGAAGACGGTAGAAGATTTAGGGGTATGATTCATCTGGAGATATTACATATGCCTCAGTAAAGCAGGGAACAGTAAAAGGACGATTATCCCTCATCATTAGATCAGTTATCCTTACCTCAATCTGAGACGTTAAGGTCATGAGTATATAGCTCATTCCTTTCAAAAGGGGGGGGGCACTTTGTAGGAAAAGGAAAAATGTGCCTATCATTCTCACACAGAGCAGGATGGAAATCTGGATGGGGTGATATTGAGATCTACAGTACGTTTTCGTCAACAGTATTTCATCCTTGGTGGTCCAAAGGTTGAATACACTGAGTCAATCCTTGTATATTCCCTACATAGACATTGTGATTGGGGAGGGAGAGGGGTGTCTTCAGTGATGGACATTATGGGGAATTTTACACTATCGATTTTGTCAAGATATCTGCTTACCTATGCAAAATGAGTTTTATTACATTGAACTGTGTGGTGATGTAAAATATTATATCGAACTAAAATAAAATGTATACTCCCTCAGATATTTCAGATCTTATTTTGTGAGAAATTTTAGGCATCACATTCTCATTATCATTTCGACAACAAAATTGTGCATCAAAGCGTGACCATTTTCAGTTTCACTCCCAATAGTCAAGTCAATTTTATTTGTATAGCCCAATATCACAAATTAGCCTCAGTGGGCTTTACAGCAACACATCCTGTCTTTAGACCCTCGCATCGGATAAGGAACGACTCCCTAAAAAAACCTTTAACAGGGAGAAAAAATAGGAAGAAACTTCGGGGAGAGCAACAGAGGAGGGATCTCTCTCCCAAGACGGACAGACATGCAATGGATATTGTGTTTACACAATTTACAGAATACAACATTGAAAGAAGTTAACAGACTTATAATGGAATTATAAAATATGTGAACAATATGATGAGGATGCCAAGCAGTGTCCAGACGCCACCGGAACAACCCAGGGCCCGAGCCACGTGGCCAGCATCACCATGTAGACCAAAAACAAAAAACAAAACAAAAAAAACATTAGTCACACCGAAGAGTGAGAGAAGGATATAACATTGACACAGGATAACAAAATTATATGGATTTAGAAGATATATGAAGAATGTGATGGGGGGGATGCCAAGCAGTGTCCAGATGGTGACCACGGTCACCATGGAGACCTGGGAGGAGGACAGACTACACATGCACACGGGAGACTCACATCACACCATTCAAACACACACACAAGAAGAGACAGGAGAAGACACCATTCAGAGAGGGAGAGAAAAGACATGTGAGAGAAGAGAACAGTTTGCAATAGTCAATAATCTATACTCTATAATTTCGTCGGCAGAACTGTGCTTGGAAAATTCATTGAGAAAGAAACTGACCCGCCATGCAGCACAGGTTGTACAGTACTCAAAGATAACTAATTGTAGGTTAAGGCAAAAAGATGGGTTTTAAGTTTGGATTTAAAGGACTCAACAGACTCTGATTGTCTGATGGCAGCAGGCAGGTTATTCCACAAGAATGGGGCTGATAGGAAAAGGCCCTGCCACCAGCTGACTTTTTTTTTTAAATAAAATACCAGAACCATAAGTAATAATACTGAATTATTATCCATCAATCTTGATGAACTTGCAGACACAATAGGGATGTGAGGGTTAGCCAAGGTGATGTTGGATGTTGGCTTTGCTTAGGTTGCTAATTGGAGGGGTGGTAGATGTGACTTGTCTGGGAGCACATCGGTGCCTTTGCCAGAAATGTAAAACGGATAGTCTTATGAGAATCATGTTGGTAGAAACTGATTAGACCGACATCAAAATGCTGAGCTGCAGATGCAGACAAACAGATATGCACAATGAAGGAACAAAGTGGATACTGGTAGTATGTCTCCAGGTCCTATGTACTTGCATCAGTACAATTTGTGTTTAGCCTGGGCGTGAGATTTCAACACTGAGTCTGGAAAAGATGCAGATGGTTACTGTCGTCAGCTAGGTTGAGGACCACAATCATATATTTTGGTGAATAGAAATAAATACGTTTGGTTAAAGAGGCAGTCCGAGAAAGAGATAAGAGATAATGTAAGAATTTGAACCCCTCAGTCAATACACTCATATTTACAGCAGTTTTTAATAGCAGGGATACCGCTGAACTTTAATCAGAACTTGAAAAGTGAGACGAGGAAACATTTCTTTCTCCTAAAATGGTCTTAATGCAGCTGAGGCGGAAGTTTCACAAGTCATTTAGAAGTTTCTGAGGTCTTCAAGTAATTTGCAAGTGATCATGCTGAAATTACTAATAATGTTGTATTTGGAGCCCGATGTGGTAAATATTGTGTGGATTAATAGTTTGAAGAGCTTGCAGTGGGAACCACCTACGTAGGGCGGATTTGCGGCCTATCTTTGGATGCCACCCTGGAGACTATATTGTTGCCGCTTCCCTGAGAGCTAATGATATGCTTATGTGATGCAAATGTGCTCACTGTTTTCAATTGTAGTGTTTGCCGTTGCCCACCTGGTGTTCCTCCTCCGCCTAACTATAAAAAGATAAAATCCATCACGGTAAACATTCTTATTTTCAGTTGAGTAGCCTCTAAGTCAGAGGAACGTGAGGAACAGGAACTTAAAAGCTTGTGATGAGTCTGGAAGCATTTTTTTTCTGACATTTTTATTATTATTATTGCTGCTGGTGCAGCATCCGAGTGTTGCCTTTTGTTTGTTTCATGACTTCTCTTGCCCCACAGTTCACTGTGTGTCATTGATAAGGCACATCTGAAATAAAACATGTCATCAGTGATCAGTCAATGTGCTCTCATGCTGTGGCACACAAGAGCAGACTGTCTTTAGAAAACTCTACTTACACACATCCCTACAGAATTATGCTGGTGAAGTTAACATCCTATTGCACTCCTTTTTCAAGGTATTGACTCTATGACACGACATGAAAAGATTGACCAAGTCTTTTGAAGTATTGAATGATAACTGAATCCATTTTTTGATGTTATATATAATTACTGAATTGATAATTGAATCATAATTGAATGATAATAATTTTGTAATTTGTTTATTTGCATATAGACATTATCTACTCCCCAGGTTTTGGACTTTTTCAATTTTATTGCTATTTTTTTGGGGGCCCCCCCCCCAATTGTATCTGGTCAATTACTCCACTCTATTGAGCCATCCCGCTCGCTGCTCCACCCCCTCTACCGATCCGGGGAGGGCTGCAGACTACCACATGCCTCCTCCGATACATGTGGAGTCGCCAGCCTCTTCTTTTCACCTGACAGCAAGGAGTTTCACCAGGGAGCTGTAGCGTGTGGTAGGATCACGCTATTCACCCCAGTTCCCCGTCCCCCCCGAACAGGCACCCCGACCGACCAGAGGAGGCGCTAGTGCAGCAACCAGGACATATACCCACATCCGGCTTCCCACCCGCAGACACAGCCAATTGTGTCTGTAGGGATGCCCGAGCAAGCTGGAGGTAACACGGGAATTCGAACCGGGATCCCCATGTTGGTAGGCAATGGAATAGACCGCTACGCTACCCAGATGTGCCTATTTTATTGCTATTTACTGCGTTCTACTTTATGTTTCCTCTTTGTTGCACGATTTCAGAGTTGCCATAAGCATTTCACTGCTGATTGTACTTGTATGGGATGTCTGTGACAGATAAACCTTTGACTCCTTGAAACATAGAAGTTTGCCCCCCCCCCCCAAAAAAAACAATTAACTTTGGTGTGTTATTTTAGTTACTTCTCAAGCTTCCTTGGATTTCATTTCTGTCCAGACTTGTTTATTTACATTATGCATTATGACCTTAAAGCTGCGCATTGACCGTCTTTTCAGACAATGTCGAAGTTCAGAAATACCGGCTTTTCTTTTCCTTAATGTGAGGCTGGGAGTTTGAAATGCTTTCCAACATTTTGAGGCCCAATTCACTTTTAAACATTAGCCTTGTGAGAAAATTGTGCTGTACCTTATTCATGGACCACATCCCCCAACATCATTTCCACTGATGCCCTCTGCTCTTTAATGGTAATTGCATTTGCACAGAAGTACAAAAACCATTCCCCCTCCTTGGCTCTAACAACGGCCTGTTTTTATTCACAGAGCTGTCATGGATGCCACGGGTTTTGAGCCGTAGCCTGCAATTACCGTTTCTATGGAGAAAAGGGTTTGAGTTTTGTTTACTTATGCTATTTCAGTGGCCGTCATACATGGTTTGAGAGCCATGCACTATTGTGGTGCTGCAGTGTGACCACACCAGTCAAATAAGAGCTGATACATGGTCAGTTTTATGAGTATCATAACTATCTTTTTAACCACTGGTGGAAATGCAAAAATGAATCATAGCTGACATGGCACACAGATTTACATCACAAACACACACACACACACACACACACACACACACACACACACACACACACACACACACACACACACACACACACACACACACACACACACACACACACATGCCTCCACTGCAGTCCTCACACTGAACAGCTTAGTTCAGATATGAATATCCACATTTTCCAGCCTTCAAACAAATTGATTGGTTTATTACACACCATTTGTAACAGCATGGTACTTTCAAATGACCTTCTCTCCGTGCCTCTGAACTGATGTTTTAATGATGCATGAAATGTGCAGATTAGCAGTGTTAGCTACAGTATATTCAGTGTTCTGTGCTCTCAGCGTCCCAGAATCTGAATTGGCTCGGTCATAGGTGCCTCTATGTCATATTTATGAGACTCAAGCTGTCTATTCAAAGAAGACCTTTCATACTCTTCACATGGGAACAGGTCAGCAAATGTCAGTGCTAATACTTTACATTTCATGTCAAACTTGAAATGTCTCACCTATCCATCACATCACGTGTGACAAAGTGCCCTCGCAGAAATACATCCTTTTATTTTAGAAAGTAAGCCAAATCACTATTGTTGTTGTTATCATCATTGCGACTGTTATTTGAGAGCCCAGGTATATCAAACACTTTGTGTGACTTATGTTGTGCGGCATTTATTGTCTGAGGAAACACGGGCGTCGTCACACCTAGCTTGTTCGTGGCGAGGAAAAAGCAAAGAGACCTGAATTAGAGTTCCAACTAAGGGAAGTGCCCTCAGGCAAAATAAACAATTAGAAGGGAGAAATTAGTTTAGCGTAAAACCCATACTCCCCCCCCCCCCCCCCTAGAATTCAAACAAAATGTGCCGTTACTTAGAGGATGTGGGTGATCGTGTTATTAATATTTAATGGGGGCCTGCAGGAGGTTGCATATTAAGGTTCTCTTGTTAATTAAGTCATATATATATATAATATATTAATATTCTGCTCCTCATTTGTTGAACACTTTTATCTACACTATTGATGGTTTCCAGAAAAAAACGCTCTCTCTCTCTCTCTCTCTCTCTCTCTCTCTCTCTCTCTCTCTCTCTCTCTCTCTCTCTCTCTCTCTCTCTCTCTCTCTCTATATATATATATATATATATATATGATAGCTGGAATGCTCAAAATGATTAAAAACATCAAATTTGAACCACCAATTAAAACATTCCAGAAGAAATTGCACGATTCAAAAAATATAAAAGATGATATGCTCCTCATTGCAGCCGACAAAACCACTAACTTTTACAAATTAAAACCAGAGCTACGGCGACCTCCTAGAAAATAACGTCACAACATCATACAAGAGGGCCACAGAGATCGCCGAAAGAGAAGTAATGATGAAAGACAAAAGAATTGCCTCGGGCCTAAAGTTAGACAACCGCATTGAGGTCACTGCCCAGAACCAAGCCTTTATCACTCTGAAGGACCACAAATGAACTTTTTAAACAGGCCAACATGCAGACTGATCAACCCCACCAAACCGGAAATCGGAAAGATAAGTAAAAAAAATCTTCAAACATAAATGATCAAATCTTGAAACAAGTCCCCAAAAACCAATGGAAAAACACGGCCCAAGTATTAGAATGGTTTAAGAACACAGATGACAAGAAAAACTGCAAATTCATATGTTTTGACATCTGCGGGTTCTACTCCTCCATAAGCAAACAGTTACTATCCAAAGCCATTGATTTTGCTGCTAAACACAGTGATATCCCAGCAAGACAGAGACATTATGCACCAGGCGAAGGACTCACTTTTGTACCACAATGGAAACCTATGGCAGAAAAAATGTAATAGCAAATTTGATGTAACCACAGGCAGCTTCAACAGGGCAGAAATGTGTGAACTAATTGGCATATATTTGTTATCTCAACTACAAGACCTAGACATCAGTGTCAGACTCTATAGGGATGATGGGCTACCAATTTGTAGCAAAACACCAAGAGCGGTCGAGTGAATTAAGAAATCTATATGCAAAATATTCTCAAATCACAATTGAAGCAGACAAAAAAACAAATTTATTTTCTGGACATCTCAATGGACCTGAGGAATGGCACATACAAGCCGTACACTAAGCCCAACAACACGCTGCAATATGTCCATAGAGAAAGCAGCCATTCACCCTCAATCTTGAAGAACATCCCAGAAAGCGTTAATAGAAGACTCTCAAAATTATCATCTAACGAGTCCATCTTCAATGAAGCTACACCCCCATACCAAGATGCATTACAAAAGAGCGGCTACGATTTTAAGCTAAAGTACCACCCACCATTAAATACTGACTGCCAGCAAATCAACAAACGTAGCAGAAGATGAAACATCACCTGGTACAACCCATCCTACAGTGATACCGTGGCCACAAACATCGGTAAGCATTTTTTTGAACTTTTGGATAAGTGCTTCACCCTGGTACACCAACTGAGGAAGATATTCAATAAGAACACCATCAAAATTAGTTACAGCTGCATGCTTAACATTCAACAAATAATACCGCCCCACAACACAAGAATCATCAACAAATCAATGACACCTTCATCACAAGCGGACACCCCCAACTGCAACTGCCGTGTGAACGACTCATGCCCCCTCGAAAGAAAATGCCAGATGAAAGGAGTTATCTACCAAGCTGTGGTGATGAGAAATGACAATGGCAAAATAGAGACACACGTCGGTCTAACAGAGAGAACGTTCAAAAAGAGGTTTAACGCACACGTGTAGCTTTAGAAACAACCATTTAAAAATATAACATCTTTAAGCCGTTATATTTGGTAATTGGCGGACAGAAACAGTAATTATTCAACCACCTGGAAAATCCTCTCAAAGAACAAAGCATATTCAACCAGTAGTAAAATATGCAATCTACATATGTCCATCCATCCATCCATCCATTAACTGAACCACTTATCCTGCTCTCAGGGTCGTGGGGATGCTGGAGCCTATTCCAGCAGTCAT
Source organism: Lampris incognitus (assembly GCF_029633865.1). Classification (NCBI taxonomy): domain Eukaryota; kingdom Metazoa; phylum Chordata; class Actinopteri; order Lampriformes; family Lampridae; genus Lampris; species Lampris incognitus. Next base: position 20,478,033 of record NC_079230.1, read on the forward strand.
TGGGCGGCAGGCGGGGAGACACCCTGGACAGGCCACAAGGCCATCACAGGGCCGACACACACACACACACACACACCCATACACACACACAGTCATACCTAGGGAAAATTTGGTACAAACAATTCACCTAACTTACATGTCTTTGGACTGTGGGAGGAAACCGGAGCCCCCGGAGGAAACCCATGCAGACACGGGGAGAAAATGCAAACTCCACACAGAGGACAACCTAGGATGACCCACCAAGGTTGGACTACCCCAGGGCTCGAACCCAGGACCTTCTTTGCTGTGAGGCGACTGCGCTAACCACTGCACCACATATAGTGTATGTCTAACTGAAAAATATTTCATCATTTGCAAACCAGAAATGTCTACATTGAATTCCACTACTACTACTAGTTTCGGCTGCTCCCGTTAGGGGTTGCCACTGCAGATCACCCGTTTCCATTTCTTAAATGTCTACATTGAATAACTGGAATGAACTGGCTAGCAGTTGCAGACAGATATAAGCATCTGTTTTGTAATTATAAATAAATCATGGCAATAGACAAATACCATAAACCTTGTATGCAACCTAACCCCCCCACTGGACCATTAGCGATCACGTGTTTTTGAGTTTTTGAATGTAGGCACATCTCCCTTCCCCATTGGACGTTGTGCACGCGATGTGAATGACGAGGCAGTAAATGGTATGTTCTTTCCCATTTAGCTTTATTGACATCTGATGATTGCTTATGGCATGAAACAGGCTTGTACTGTCTCATAAAGAATTTACTTGAATCGCTGGATTATATATATATGTATATATATATATATATATACATATATATAAAAATTTATTTTTCCACTTGGTTATGCCTCTTAGTGTATGCTGTCCCAGCCTGCATTTTACACCCTGCTACTAAGTGCTGGACTATCTCAGGGGCACCTTTGCACAGCCTTCACCTTGGATCCTGCCTGCTGTGGTAGTTCCCTGTCTCTATGGATCTGGTATTGAGTGTCCGCTCTTGTGCTGCCATGATCAGAGCATCTGTGCTGTCCTTTACATCAACCTTTTCTAACCACTGGTAGGGTTTCTTGATGTCAGGAACTCCCTCTATCTTCTGACAGTATGTACATCCCATGGAGGGGCTTGGTCTTCTACGATGTCTCCTTTTCTTCTCCTTCATCACCCTCTGTCCCCTGCTACCTGGGGTGTTCACTGTGCAGTTTGTCTTTCGGGGCCATTTTCCTGATGTACTCTTGGATGCTCCTTGTTTCATCCCGGATCGTGGCTCCGACACTCACCAATCCTCAGCGCCCCCCCTTTTCACTGCACGTACAGTCTCAGGGTGCCGGACTTGGGGTGGAAACAACCTGTGGCCTTTTTCTCTGGTTCAATATCAGTTGTGGAAAGGGAGAGAGGAGGGTGAGGGGTATCGGGATGAAGCCTGTTTGTAATTTCATTTCCACTATTGACCCTCAGATGGGTGGAATAGAGATCCAGACAAGATAGATGAGTAAATTGATTGATAGATAGATGGTTAAAAAATCATGGCTAGGTGGTTAAAAAAATTCAACCGTTGTTCGTTCTGTGTGTTCTCATATTTCAGTCTGTCTCGTAGTTGTCTCTCTGAATCCAGTCCTGCAAACAATTTTTCCCCCGTACTTTTTTTTTCTCAGCTTTCTTCTGAGGCCTAGAAAGAGGCTTCACATCGGGCAGGTGAATCCAAGCAGATGACCCAGTGAGTGTAAAAAAGTCCCTGCCCCCGATGGGATATTGACACCCACTTAATAGATGTTCAGTAAATGGCCCTGGCGCTCCCGTATTTGTCAGCATTAACAGCCTTCTGCTGTGTTCGGAGTGATGCCGCCGAACTTCCCCGGTGACAGGCTGCAGTGATTTGTCGTGGTCCAAACACACGCCATCATGACACTCCAATAATGGTCCTGTGTGTTTTACCCAAACAAATGGCACTCTGAGTGACGTGATGGAAGCCGCTCCCTTCATTTTTATTCAAGCTGGGCTGTTCATGGCGAGGTGTCAGAGGGTAAAAGGAGGTGCAAAGTGAGCCGCAATCAACAAAAGGCGGATCCATATTGATGACGAATTAATGGAGAGGAATGGAGCACTATGGGGGTGTATGCACCTGAAGGGCCCGGCTCTGCTGAACAGCTGCCAATAGCTGCTCAATAAGACGCAGAGAGGACACCGGGCTGGAAGTTGAATTATCGGACAGAGTTTCAGAAGTTGTTTTTTTTTTTTTGCCTTCAGGGCTCTCGGCGTCCAAGGGCCTATTTTGAGGACGGAGACCAAATAGTACATCGGAAGACTTTTGTGGTTCATGGGGCAAAAACGGAGGATCATGGCATGAAGACTGTATTCTTACATGTACATAAAAAGGGGGCTTTGGAGTGATTGATTTTGGAAGTTGTTTTTTTTTGGTTTGTGCAGGAATGGTTTCTCTTTTTTTTTTGATTTTGATATTGTAGAGCCGAAGGAACGGAGAAGACCGTAGGTTCACACTTTAGCCGTGTAGGCAACTTTATTTAATCCACGGTAAATCAGAGAGACAACCAAACCACAGCTCGACTGAGCGGAGGTGGCAAGAATAACCAGAAAACTGGCTGGACAACCATAACTTAACCCTGCGTTAACCTGCCAGGGCAACCATGACTTAACCCTTAGTTCCTGGGTTGAATTCTGTCCCCAATACGTGTCCACCACATGAGCCCCCCCAGAATTCGCCCTAGTAATCGAAGTCAGGCAGGCGCGGGGGGACGACAGGCCGTCCGCGGCGGCTCCGGATAACAGGGGCCGGAGTGTCTCTGGGAGGCATTGACACGGGCCTGTGGAGGTCGGCCTGAGGAGCAGAAGAGGCAGCTCGGGCCTCCACGGGGGGAGGAGGCGGAGCCGGGGGACGACCGCGACGAGGAGGTTGGGCTAACTCCAACGGCTGCGTCAAGTCCAGGTGTGCGGGTTTAACTCGGTCCACTGAAACATGCTCGGACGTGCCCCCAAAATCCACCACCAGGTGCTTAGTTCCCCGTTCCAGGACGCGGAAGGGGCCGTCATAAGGGGGTTGCAGAGGGGGGCGGTGTGCGTCGTGACAGATGAACACGTAGTCCGCTGACTGCAGACCTGGGGGCACCTGGGACACCGGAGCGCCGTGTTGGGCGGTAGGGACGGGTGTGAAAGCTCTGAGGTAAACTGTGGCCCGCGGTCAGATGAAAGGTCGGAAGGCGTACCGAAACGTGAGACCCACGACCCAATAAAAGCTCGGGCCACATCAGCAGACGTCGTGGATGCCAGGGGAACAGCTTCAGGCCAGCGCGTAGTCCTGTCCACCACAGTGAAGAGGTAGGTGAACCCATGGGAGGGGGGTAGGGGACCAACCAGGTCGACGTGGACATGGTCAAATCGTCTCTCCGGCACTGCGAAGCGTTCCAGGGGCGCCTTAATGTGGCGGTGTATCTTAGCCCGCTGACAGGCAACACACGAGTCGGCCCACGCTTTCACGTCTCTCTTAAGTCCCTCCCACACAAACTTAGCAGAAGTCAGGCGCACGGATGGCTTACCGCCTGGATGAGAGAGGCCGTGCACAGCTTCAAATACGGGGCGTCTCCAGCTGTGCGGGACGATGGGCCTGGGCTGTCCTGTGGAGACGTCACACAGGAGGGTGGCACCTGTGTCGCTGAAAGGAACGTCCTGCAGGCGGAGCCCCGTGTCGGAGGCCCGGAGACGGAGGATGCTCGGGTCCGTGGCCTGGTCAGCAGCCATCTGTGCATAGTCAAGGCCTAGGTGGACCGCTCCAATCACTGCCCTAGACAGGCAGTCAGCTACCTGGTTAGACTTACCAGCGATGTGCTGGATGTCGGTAGTGAATTCCGAAATGTAGGAGAGTTGTCGCTGCTGGCGAACGGACCATGGCTCGGCCGTCTTGGACATGGCAAACGTGAGGGGCTTGTGGTCCACGTACGCAGTGAACTCGCGGCCCTCTAGCAGGAAACGGAAATGCCGGACGGCGAGCCAGAGACCGAGAAGTTCCCTGTCAAAAGTACTATACTTGCGCTCTCGGGGTGTAAGCTGGCGACTGAAAAAGGCCAAAGGCTGCCAAGCCCCCCCCACCCACTGTTCATGAACCGCACCAACAGCATAGTCCGATGCATCCGTGGTTATGGAAATAGGCGCTGTAGGTGAAGGATGCGCTAGCAGGGTAGCCTGGGAGAGCGCAGCTTTAGTCTCGGTGAACGCACGGTCCCGCTCTGCTGTCCAGTCGACCGCCTGGTTGGGGGACATGCCTTTCAGCGCCTCGTACAGTGGCCGGATGATAAAGGCGGCTCGGGGAATAAAGCGGTGGTAGAATGTCACCATCCCGATGAACTCCCTGAGCGCACGAGCTGTTTGGGGGCGCGGAAAGGCCGCCACCGCTTCCACCTTTGAGGGCAGGGGGACTGCCCCGTCCCCAGTGATGCGGTGCCCGAGGAAATCAATGGCTGTCAGCCCGAACCGGCACTTCGCCGGGTTGACGATCAGCCCATGCTGGCTGAGGCATGTGAAGAGGGCATGAAGATGGGACAGGTGTTCTTCCTCGGAGGCGCTGGCGATGAGTATGTCGTCCAAATAGACGAAGATGAAAGGAAGGCCACGGAGCACTGAATCCATCAGCCGCTGAAAGGACTGGGCCGCGTTTTTGAGTCCAAATGGCATTCGTAGGAATTCAAATAGGCCGAATGGGGTAGTCACCGCTGTCTTGGGGATGTCTGAGGGGTGCACGGGAACTTGACGATAACCACGGACCAGGTCGACTTTTGAGAAGACGCATTTGCCAGACAGGTTTGCAGAAAAGTCCTGGATATGCGGGACAGGATAGCGGTCGGGCGTGGTGGCGTCATTTAGTCGGCGGTAGTCCCCGCATGGGCGCCAACCTCCATCAGGCTTAGCGACGATGTGGAGTGGGGACGCCCACGGGCTGTCAGAGCGGCGGATGATCCCCATGCGTTCCAGGTGCTCGAACTCAGACTTGGCAATGGCGAGTTTGGTGGGGTCGAGACGCCTGGCTCTGGCGTAGACCGGGGGCCCCTTCGTAGCAATGTGATGCTCCACCCCATGCTTAGCGGTGGGTGCAGAGAAGGTAGGCTGGGTGAGGTCAGGGAACTCAGCGAGGAGGCGGTTGAACTTGTCTGCCTCTGAGAGAGAGTTGGCTAGACCTGCATAGGCCGCTTCCCTCCGCGTACATGCGAAGGAGGAGAAGGTTAAGGCATCGACCAGACGGCTGTTCTGAATGTCCACTAGCAAACCGTAAGCGCACAAAAAATCAGCTCCGAGGAGGGGAAGCGTTACATTGGCCATGACGAACTCCCACGTGAAACGTTGTCCACCAAAACACAGTTCTACAGACCGCACGCCGTAGGTGTGGATAGGGCTGCCGTCAGCCGTCGCCAACTGGGGGCCCCGCTCCCCGCCCATGATGTCGACGTCAGTAGCAGGGAGCACGCTTCTCTGTGCGCCCGTGTCACAAAGAAATCGCCGACCGAGATGGTGTCGAGGATGAAGAGTAGCCTGCTCGTATCGCCAACACTCATGGCCACTACTGAGTGTTGGCCCTCTCGTTTCCCGTCGGTCTGTAGTTGCAGGGGGAACGGCACCGTTTAGCTTTCGCACCAAATCGAGCGTGGTACATACAGAGTCCAGAGGGCTTGTAGCGGTCTGATGCTGTGGCGCCACCGTCGGGCCACGCCCGCGATGTCGGCAGGGGGCCAGTGAAGGTAGGAGCCAGCACCCCGGCATGGGAGGAACGTTGTGTAGCGACGAAGAATCGGTCAGCCTCCTTTGCCAGCTCACGGGGATCAGTGATGGTGGAGTTAGCGAGCGCAGTCTGGACGTGGGGCGGCATGTTGCGCAGAAACAGCTCCATAAACAGGAAACATGGCTTTTCTTGACCCAGTAGATTTAACATCCTGCTCATTAGCTCCGATGGTTTGCCATCTCCCAAGCCCTGAATTGCGAAGAGGCGACGTGCTCTCTCCGTTGTTGACAGTTCAAAAGTTTCAAGGAGGAGATGTTTAAGTGCGGCGTATTTACCATCGGCCGGTGGGTTGGTTATGAAACCGCTTATCCTGGAAGCCGTAGCGCCCCCCAGCGCTGCCACTACGTAGTAGTACCTGGTCTCGTCTGCTGTTATGTCTCTGAGCGCGAACTGTGCCTCAGCCTGCGCGAACCATGTAGCCGCGGAAGACTCCCAAAACTCCGGCAGTTTAATTGCAATGGCGTTCGTAGCCATAATGTGTGTGGTTTCAGAAAACTTATCCGAAAACCGACGTCGGGGTCACCAGTGTAGAGCCGAAGGAACGGAGAAGACCGTAGGTTCACACTTTAGCCGTGTAGGCAACTTTATTTAATCCACGGTAAATCAGAGAGACAACCAAACCACAGCTCGACTGAGCGGAGGTGGCAAGAATAACCAGAAAATTGGCTGGACAACCATAACTTAACCCTGCGTTAACCTGCCAGGGCAACCATGACTTAACCCTTAGTTCCTGGGTTGAATTCTGTCCCCAATACGTGTCCACCACAATATACTTTATTGATCCCCATAGGGAAATTATGCACTGCATTTAATCCATCCTAGCTGTGTAGCTGGGAGCAGTGGGCAGCCACCGTGCAGCACTTGGGGACCAACTCCAGTTTGTCTTGCCATGCCTCAGTCAGGGGCACAGACAGGAGTATTAATCCTAACATGCATGTCTTTTTTTTTATGGTGGGGGAAACCAGAGCACCCGGAGAAAACCCACCGCAGACACAGGGAGAACATGCAAACTCCACACAAAAGATGACCTTGGTTGACTCCCAAGGCTGGACAACCCCGGGGTTCGAACCCAGGACTTAAGTGCTGTGCAGTGACAACGTTAACCACCGTGCCACCATGCCACCCAAAATACAGCACTTCGTATTTCCAGGTGGTCTTCCATCCAAGTACTAACCAGGCCCGACCCTGCTTAGCTTCTGAGATCGGGTGTTATCAGGATGGTATGGCTGTTCCAAAACTATTGAATCCTCTTGATGTACGCAAACAGTGCACTGTGAAATCATGTAAAATAAAGAAAAAAAATCTTCAAATCACTTAGTTATATAAATTTGTAAATTTACCAACAAGGTCTTTGGTGAGCACTCCCAGATGGTTTTGTCAGCTATCAAAGATTCTTTAAGAAAATTGCATGTTTACGCACTCATTCCAGACGGCTCAACGAACTGATCTAGAGCACTTTTCCACATGCCGATTTCTCCGAGCAGATAAATTAATAGAACCTCTCTGATCACTCGACCGTTTACGACCGCCCCCTACATCTATCAATCCCACGGCCATTACTAGTAGTCACCCCGGCCTGACCGGTTTTGAGCAGTAAAAAAGTTGTCCATACATCAATAATCTTTCTAATTGTCTTGCAGATGGACCCTTGTACTGTGCGACAGCGTGTTATATTACCCTCATGGCGAGCTTTTATCAATGAAACCAGCCGGAAAGTTTGTCGACGTCAGCGGATCCTCACAATGTGGATTTCAGTGCCAGTAAATGACACACAAAGCGGCGCGTGTTCCCATGCCTACGGATGCTGTTCCTAGCATGCTGTTCCCCGTGCACCTTTCCAGTCACGCCGCAGTTACAGGCAGCCGTCGTCTGAATGTAGGTGGGGGAACAAAGGAAAAGAAAAAAAAAAGCCAGATTTATTTAAATAATTGCAGTAACGATTAACTGCCTGTGAAATGAACGTGTGTGTGTGTGTGTGTGTGTGTGTGTGTGTGTGTGTGTGTGTGTGTGTGTGTGTGTGTTGCACAAAGCAAAAGTGCCTTTCACATGTCTCCCTGCCCTGTAACTAATTTGGATGATGAATGGGCACTTTTGAACATGCTGAAAACCATAGCTGGTGTGAACCTACGGCGTGCCTGATTCAGCGATTCTCACACGCGCTGTGTACCAGACGACGGCGGACAGCAAATGGAGAGAGAGGCCGTCTTATCCGTGTCTACTGTACATAAAACGAACATCGCCAACTGCTAGATTTGTGCCCAGCGTAGCCCTATGTGGCATAAAATACTAGTTTATATTGCCCTGTAAAATGATCATGGCAGCACTTGACTTAAACGGCTGTAAATGGCTCCGCCTAATTAAAAATTTCGTTCAGCGAAGGGTAGCTGACCATCAATAAGCCCATCTATTAATGCAGTCTTCCCTCAAGGGCACTTTACTCTGGAAAGAAGCTGATATAAACTAAATAGGGATCTTAGTATGGTCTATTTAGAGGGGTTGCTCGTGGGGTTTACCTTGAAATTTGGATCATCTCCTACAGTAGTTAAGCAGCGTGTGTACGGCTTGAAGGAGCGAAGATCACACATCATTTTTACTGTCATGGAGTCGTATAGTAAGGTATTTTGAGGAACAAAATCCCCTTTGGGTAGGCAAAGAAGATCATCTTAAATCCTGTTGTGCTCTTCCCAGTTATACAATTACATTTCTTTTCTAAGATTTTTTTTTTTGGGCATTTTCTGCCTTTTATTTGATAGTGATATTGGAGATTGACAGGAAAGGCAGGGTAGAGAGAGGGGATGACATGCAGTAAGGCACCCAGGGCCGGATTCGAACCCAGGCCAGTGCAGTAAGGACTCAGCCTTATGTCGTACCACTCTACCAGGTGAGCCACCGGGGTACCCCTGTAAAATCACGTATCTAACTTCAGTAAAGGTTGAGGTTAGGGATAATTTCACTCTGCGCTTAACACTGACTTATGGAAGATGGCTCTTGATACGGCCTATAGTCGAAATAGTGTACACAGATCTGTGAAAGGATCTGGATGCATGGTTTGTCGTGAAATTACGCCGCGTGGCTTTCTAAACACAGAAATGGCAAAATCGGTCGACGGGTTTGCAAACCTTGATAACCTGAGAAACGGTCAAAACGCAGCCTCCCCGAGGTGGAGTAAAATGCTTGCGACCTGGTTCAGCATCGCCGTTCAAATGCTGCTGAGCGCTCACGCGTGAACTGTATTCAAAATATAACCGCATCTCCCCGAGGTGCCCTGAGGCGAACCATTTCCCTCCTGTGTTTCACCTGATGTTCATTCACATGAGTAGGGCTGTGGATTGCATTTATTTAGTTCACATTCACCAGATTCAGAGGCTGTTTTAATAAGCCGATTAACTGCACATACTGTACAAGGGATTTAAATTAAATCGATGTGTTAGTTGTACAGACCCAGCTCTACCATATGTATGTATGTATATATATATATATATATATATATATATATATATATATTTGATATACTTTATTAAACCCGTGGGGAAATTCTTCTCAGCATGTAACTCATCCTAGCTGTGTAGCGAGGAGCAGTGGGCAGCCGCCGTGCAGCGCCCAGGGAACAACTCCAGTCCGTCTTGCCATGCCTCGGTCAGGGGCGCAGGCAGGAGTATTAACCCTAACATGCATATCTTTCTTATGGTGGGAGGAAACCGGAGCACCCGAAGAAAACCCGCTGCAGACACGGGGAGAACATGTAAGCTCCACACAGAGGACGACCTGGAATGACCCCCCCCCCAAGGTCATTCCAGGTCCAACCCCGGGGTTTCGAACCCAGGACCTTCTTGCTGTGAGGTGACAGCACTAACCACTGGGCCACCGTGCCGCCAGTGACCAAAATATGAAGATCTCTTCTAGATTGGTTCATTATAAAATTACCTAATCCAAAGTAAAATTGAACTTGCGGGTCTTTGCAATACTCTATCTACACTCAGGAATATGGCACTGATAGGAAACAATAGAAAAATATGCAGAAATATTCATTGCATCCCCTCTGCTAGGATATTTCATTACTGAAGAAACTGTTTGAGATTATGAAAAAATAGGGTTCAGACATTACAGATTCAGACTCTACAGAGTGGGGGAATCTTATTATAATAGAAATATCAATTGAACTAGAAGAACCCCAAAAGTATTTCGCCAAATATTGGGCTCACTGTGCTAGATGGATGTTTCAGTTGCTAAATCTGAAAACCAAGCAAGCCAAGGATTTCTTATTCTTCTATTCTGTAAAAATGGCAAAAGCAAGTCTGAAATAATGGTCGATTTGCAAATGGGTAGAGTCGAACTTGGCATCTGTTGTGCTTTCCCGAAACAACAGCGAGCACTCTTTACTCTCGTCACGGTGTGAGGGAACATGAGCAATATAAGGCAGCAATTCCCGTCTCCCCCTTTTGTTGCATAGATATTGCTTTAAAAAAAAAATCTCCGTATTTTTCCATGTTGTCAGCTCAGAGTGCTGAAAGGGGCCGTCTTTCTTTCTTTCCTTTGTCTTGCGAACAAAATAAAGCCCACAGAAATGAGGTTTTTAGAACTGCAGTGAAGCTCAAAGACGCCCGCTGGCCAGTAATTTGTATTTGACAACTCAAGCAAGGAGTCACAAGTGTACTTTGTGTACGGGGACATTGTGTGAGCAAACATATTGGCCAACTGGAAGTATGGGTTCAGAAGCCAAACACTTTGCAAGCGCCCAGAACATTTCGTTTATGTGCCCTCTGTGGAAGGAAGATAGTGAAAGAGGGGGAAATGCCGCAGAAAAGCACAAGACGGCAGGAGAGGGAAAGACAGAGGGAAAGTGAATTAAACGCAGTCGAGGAGGAACAGAGAGGCTGCAGCCCGGAGATCAGCGAGGAGGACAAAAGGGGCATTAAAAAGGTGGGAGTGGAGGAAAAATGGAAAAAGAATCAGAGACTAATAACACTCTTTATTGGTTAGGTAAAAATCCATAGGGTTCATTATTTTAGGAGGTACAGTCATAAAAGGCAAAAGGTTCCCACTGCATCACACTGCAGTATGTTTTTTCTTTCTTTCAGTGTTGCCTATATGGCCATTAAAAATATATGGTCCAGAAAGTGAAGTGTAATTTGTTGTATTTACAGTCGCCGTTATTAGACATGAAATATTATCTCGACTGCATTTAACACTGGCAAATCTGTCGAAGGTTGAACCAACAGAACCACCTTATAAATGTTGAAAAGATAAACAGCGGTTGCCATATTCACTTTTAGTGACGGCATTTCAGATTCAGGTTTATTGGCCGAGTATACTTTTACACATACGGAGAGTTTGTCTTCACTTGTCAGAACTCGGTGTACTTTACATACATACACACACACACACATACACACACACATATATATATATATATGCATGTATACACATCTATATGTGTGTGTGTGTGTGTGTGTGTGTATATATATATATATATACAGTGCATCCGGAAAGTATTCACACCCCTTCACTTTCCCCACATTTTGTTATGTTACAGCCTTATTCCAAAATGGATTAAATTCCTTTTTTTCCTCATCAATCTACACACAATACCCCATAATAACAAAATGAAAAAGGGTTTGTAGAAATTTTTGCAAATTTCTTACAAATAGAAAACTGAAATATTGCATGTACATAAGTATTCACACCCTTCACTCAGTACTTGGTTGAGGCACCCTTGGCAGCGATTACAGCCTCAAGTCTCTTGGGTATGAAGCTACAAGCTCGGCACACCTATATTTGGGGTATTTCTCCCATTCTTCTCTGCAGATCCTCTGGAACTCTGTAAGGTTAGATGGGGAGTGTCGCTGCACAGCTATTTTCAGATCTTTCCAGATACAGTGCATCCGGAAAGTATTCACACCCCTTCACTTTCCCCACATTTTGTTATGTTACAGCCTTATTCCAAAATGGATTAAATTCCTTTTTTTCTCATCAATCTACACACAATACCCCATAATGACAAAGTGAAAAAGGTTTTGTAGAAATTTTTGCAAATTTATTAAAAATAAAAAAACTGAAATATTGCATGTACATAAGTATTCACACCCTTTGCTATGACACTCAAAATTGAGCTCAGGTCCATCCTGCTTCCACTGATCATCCTTGAGATGTTTCTACATCTTGATTGGAGTCTACCTGTAGTAAATTCAATTGATTGGATATGATTTGGAAAGTCACACACCTGTCTATATAAGGTCCCACTGTTGACAGTGCATGTCAGAGCAGAAACCAAGCCATGAAGTCAAAGGAATTGTCTGTGGACCTCCGAGACAGGATTGTATCGAGGCACAGATCTGGGGAAGGGTACAAAAAAATTTCTACAGCTTTGAAGGTCCCGAAGAGCACAGTGGTCTCCATCGTTCATAAATGGGGGAGAGGTTTGGATCCATCAGGACTCTTCCTAGAGCTGGCCGCCCAGCCAAACTGAGCAATCTGGGTAGAAGGGCCATGGTCAGGGAGGTGACCAAGAACCCGATGGTCACTCTGACAGCGCTCCAGCGTTCCTCTGTGGAGATGGGAGAACCTTTCAGAAGGACAACCATCTCTGCAGCACTCCACCAATCAGGCCTCTATGGTAGAGTGGCCAGACGGAAGCCTCTGCTCAGTAAAAGACACATGACAGCCCACTTGGAGTTTTCCAGAAAGCACCTAAAGGACTCTCAGACCATGAGAAACAAGATTCTCTGGTCTGATGAAACCAAGATTGAACTCTTTGGCCTGAATGCCAAACGTCATGTCTGGAGGAAACCAGGCACCTCTCATCACCTTGCAAATACCATCCCTACAGTGAAGCATGGTGGTGGCAGCATCATGCTGTGGGGATGTTTTTCAGCAGCAGGAACTGGGAGACTAGTCAGGATCGAGGGAAAGATGAATGGAGCAAAGTACAGAGAGATCCTTGATGTAAACCTGCTCCAGAGCACTCAGGACCTCAGACTGGGGCGAAGATTTACCTCTCAACACGACAACGACCCCGAGCACACAGCCAAGACAACGAAGGAGTGGCTTCAGGACAAGTCTGTGAATGTCCTTGAGTGGCCCAGCCAGAGCCCAGACTTGAACCCCATTGAACATCTCTGGAAAGACCTGAAAATAGCTGTGCAGCGACGCTCCCCATCTAACCTTACAGAGCTCGAGAGGATCTGCAGAGAAGAATGGGAGAAATACCCCAAATATAGGTGTGCCAAGCTTGTAGCTTCATACCCAAGAAGACTTGAGGCTGTAATCGCTGCCAAGGGTGCCTCAACCAAGTACTGAGTAAAGGGTGTGAATACTTATGTACATGCAATATTTCAGTTTTCTATTTGTAAGAAATTTGCAAAAATTTCTACAAACCCTTTTTCATTTTGTCATTATGGGGTATTGTGTGTAGATTGATGAGGAAAAAAAAGGAATTTAATCCATTTTGGAATAAGGCTGTAACATAACATGTGGGGAAAGTGAAGGGGTGTGAATACTTTCCGGATTCACTGTGTGTGTGTGTGTGTGTGTGTGTGTGTGTGTGTGTGTGTGTGTGTGTGTGTGTGTGTGTGTATGTATATATATATATATATATATATATATATATATACACACACACACACACCTAAATATACCTAAATATATATATGCATACATATATGCATACATATATACATGTATATGTGTGTAAACATATGCACATATACAAACTTGCACATATACATACATATTTACATACAAAAATTGTACAAACAGCAGCAATATCAAGTAGTGCAGAGTGGTGAATTTGAATATAAGTAGAGTGATAAATGAATGATTATGCAGATTATACAGCTGGAAGTTATGTACAACCATTGGAAAGTGTAAAACTATTAAACTGTATGCTTCACTGCAAGATGAAGTTGAATAAAAGTATAAATATGGAGCCGTAAAAGATAAAGTTAAACATAAATAAGTGATTACAGATGGAAATTATGTGCAACTAATGCGTAGTCAACATATAATTAGGGTTATTATGTACAGATGGAAATGATCTACAGCTATCGCGTAGTAAAGATGTTCCCATAATTCCGAGTCCTTCCACACATTTAAGCATTGGAATCATGATGTTGTACAAAATGTCTGATTATCAAGTCTTGGGTGTTAGATTTTGGAGTGATTGTCTGTACCCCCGGTAGAATTTTAAACACCAAATATGTGGGAAGGCTCAAAGCCAGCTTTTACAAGATTCCTGTCTTGAAAATGTACAGTTAAAAAAGAAAAGCAACTAAATGGAACCAGGATAGGATTTAGTTTTGCACCCTGCTGTCAATCCATCTTGCACCATTGCATACTGCAGGCCCCCGAGCCATTTTCAATGCAAATGTTCAACGGGGGGAGAAAAGGCTTTGTCTCGAGTGTCGCTCGCTTTACGAGAACTCTTTTGCCCTTTTTAATGGATAAAGTAGGAAGGTCAGAGGCAGCCCATGCAGGCCTTCACATTACCAACCAGGACCCCCTATACATGTATAATTTAATGGCTGTGCTCTTAATGCTCGCCTTTTGAAAAAAGACATAAAACCTCCATTTTAGAGAGAAGTTGGTAACAAGCGTTGGGGGAAGGAAGCTATCGGGGTACATTGACTGGAATACGAAATAAATCATTTCAACAAGTGTTTCGAGGGATATAGGAGGGCTTTATGTGTGCTGTGCCTCTACGAGATAAAGTTATGTGGAATGTAAGCGTAATATGTTTTGATAGTAATGATAAAGCTTGAATATCCATGTAAACAAACGTGTCTGAGCCAGTTGGAAGCATTTCTCATTTTCTTTTTTTTAACATCGTTGAAGTAAACTAGGCTTTTACTCTATAAAACCTCTATAATAATGCCAACGGTTGAGGCAGAGCAGTAACGCAATATCTCTATTGCTTTTCAGTGGTATTGTATTGGGATGAAATTTGGATTTTGTCATATTGGGAAACACAATGTATGAATTAATAATGATGAGAATTCAATATCTGAAAATGTCTCACAAAATGAGGTCTGAAATATCTGAGGGAGTATTATTGAAAACTGATTTTGGGTTGCTATTATACATTACCAAACTGGACTCTCGAATATGGTATTTTTGTGTATGTAAGTGTAACGATCACATATGACTAGACTCACTAGCCCATTGGCTAATGGGTTGGACCCTTTAAGTTGACTGGTTAGTGCAGTCGCCCGTTGTGTGGGAGACCTGGGTTCACATCCCGGCTGCAGTGGTTCCCGGCTGCCCCCCGAATTCGCTACATAAGCAGGTATTGTGACATATCCAGATCCAGTTGCTCTCCTGGATCACCACCTTGCCGTGATTAAGAAGCTTGTGTGTACTAATGATCCCAAGAGCTGTGCTGTCCACAGCTTGGCTCCTGCTGGGTCACCCAAGGTGGATAGGTCAAGGGGGAGGTTCCGAACAAGCACGATCCAGCAAAGACCTCAGAGGCGGAACTGGCAGAAGATGTCTCCAGGTCACAATGCCAGCGAAGACGGATGAAGGCTGCAACAGAGGGTGGTCCCCAGTTGTCTTGGTTCTCCATGCCATTGGACTCTGGCCACCCCCTGCCAAGGACCGTGTGATGGCTGCAGATACATCAGCACTCCATGTAAAAAGCTGTCATGTGCAGCATCCTATGTGGCTCCAGGTTTGGCCTCTACACCCACCTGTGGACCCAGAAGGACAGTCATACTCAGCCCCACATGACTGCCGATGATGATGATTGTGACATATATTGATATCGTAACCCATGATTATCATGATAATAATATTTCCATATCACCCAATACTACTTGAGGTTTGTGTTTGTTTCTGTTCATTATTCAGGTATCTAGCATAAAAAAAAATCAAATCAAATCGTGTCTCCTTTTTTGCACCCAAGTTTCAACCGCTGGCTCCTCTCCCATCATCCATCACCTTCTCACAGCCACATACGTAGAAAGGTTCATAGGATGCAGGTACATGTGGTTGACTGGCTGGACCCGCTTGGCACTTTCTGGCTCCGAGTGTACATTAATTCCCTAAACCACTTGCCACACCCTTCATCAACTTTGGGGAGAATGTGCTGTTATTGAGCTTTGTGCAAACGCTCAGCTAACAGGAGCCTCCAGGCAGTTTTAATTTGTAGTCGCTCTGAAATATAATGTAAAATTTTTACAGGGCCATGCTATTAGTTTATCAGATTTCTGAGGCTTTGATTGGTGTTGTGGGACTTGAAGCTGTCAGTGCTGAAACTCTCTTTTGGGCATAAATATGATATATAAATAAATGATTCGGTGTACAAGGCGATCAGACTTGTTTCTCACTCTCGCCTGAAGATACAGATATTAATTTCACATTTCATGGGGCATCGATGATGTCTCGGAGCGAGTCGGTCCTTCTTTACGAGCTTGGAGATTGGGAGACGCAGTGTTCTGGTGTTCCTCCGTGCTTAAAATTAAAGTTTTTTTTTTTTTGAATGGAGCATGTTATACCTGTTTGTTTTGTTCTCAATCCACATGATATTGTGATTTCCACAGACATTTCTCTTAGTACCTGGGCTTCTATTTAAATTATTTACTTTGTGTTAAGTCACTGACAGTAAATAGTAAGGTCAAGTGGGAAAATATACACAACTGCATAGTGGTGGTGCACTGCAATTATCCTAAATGTGTCATTAGAAGACAGATTTTCACTGTTTGAAATGACTTTTATTCATTTATTTATTTTTGGATTTTTTCGCGCTTTGTCTCCCCAGTTGTATCCGTTCAATTACCCCACCCTTCCGAGTCATCCCGGTCGCTGTTCCACCCCGTCTGCCGATCAAGGGAGGGCTGCAGACTACCAACATGCCTCCTCCGATACATGTGGAGTCGCCAGCCGCTTCTTTTCACCTGACAGTGAGGAGTTTCACCAGGGGGACGTAGCATGTGGGAGGACCACGCTATTCCCCCCAGTTCCCCCTCCCCCCTGAACAGGCATCCCAACCGACCAGAGGAGGCGCTAATGCAGCGGCCAGGACACATACCCACATCCGGGTTCCCACCCGCAGACACGGCCAGTTGTGTCTGTAGGGATGCCCCAATCAAGCCAGAGGTAACACAGGGATTCGAACCGGCGATCCCTGTGTTGGTAGGCAACAGAATAGACCGCCACGCTACCCAGACACCCTGGAATGACTTGGTTTTGTTTGAAATAAACAACATGAGGTGACCCAACCAGAAAGGCCGCCAGATTTGTCATCTGCTGTGCATTCACAACAGCATGTGTGAATCCAAGTGGGGTCTGTTTCTGTACCAGTGTCTGTGTTCATCTTGTGTTTCTAATACAAATTGGAATATTTGACTTTGGACATGCCAGACATGTTTAACGTGGTCTGTCTAGCTCTTCGAGGTTCATTTCAGGGCAACGTGACGGATGTTCCTTCATGAGCGGCTGGGCCTTGCAGGTTCCATTATATGCTGTTATTTAATTGCACATTAGGTTGTTTATTCAGTTTGCAGCGATCTGGTTTTCAAGCTATGATGTCAACTCTCCGTAGCTTTTGATTTGAGGGTATAAGCTTTCACATTATGTAACAGATCTTATTCCTGCTTTTTGCACGAGTTCGGAGATTAGATTTATTTCCAGCCACTACTTATCTGTATTTAGTGGTTGTAGAAAGAAAAGGAAATCAATGTTTATACGCAAAGAAATAATCATTGCTTTTAGTGGATGTACATCACTCGTGCTTTGGTAAGAGGCAGGCTTGCGACGGAGTAATGTGGATTCAACCTTGGGTTGATTTGATCGCATGGGGTTGCGAAGTGAGAAATTGTCAGTAATGATTCTCCAGTTGCACAGGACCGGTTATGTTGTAGGTGTAAATACAATAAAGTAGCTTTGAAGGTGCACAAAAAAAAAAGGATGGTTGTTAAGGAAAAAGGAAGCCCATAAATTGGCATAGAAAAGGAGAGATAGCATGAGGAAATAATATGATTGCAAACTGACAAGTGTGGTATTTCCAAGACACTGAAGTCCAAAATACAGCAGATTAAATTTACATATCAATTAACGTTCCTTAATCCATGTGAATCAACTAAAGTATCCTTGCAAAACTGCTTTGTGTAGCAAGTGTAGTGACATAATTAAACGGTATTTCAAGATAAACAATCACTGGGAATTAGGAAAAAGAATTGCCTTCGCATATACTCTACTATTTGGCAAATAATGCAGAATAATGCTCACAGATACATAAAACACACCGTCCTTGTATAATTGTCGGTGATAGGCAAAACATCGCTATCATCATCACACTTTTTTTTTTTACCCCCCCCCCTTTTTCCTCCCATTGTACTTGGCCAATTACCCCACTCTTCCGAGCCGTCCCGGTTGCTGCTCCACCCCCTCTGCTGATCCGGGGAGGTGCTGCAGCCTACCACAAGTCTCTGATACATGTGGAGTCACCAGCCGTTTCTTTTCACCTGACCATGAGGAGTTTCACCAGGGGGAAGTAGCATGTGGGAGGATCACGCTATTCCCCCCCAGTTCCCTCTCCCCCCCGAACAGGTGCCCCGACCGACCAGAGGAGGCGCTAGTGCAGCGGCCAGGACAACTGTGTCTATAGGGACGCTCAACCAAGCTGAAGGTAACACGGGGATTCGAACTGGCGATCCCTTGTTGGCAGGCAACGGAATAGACTGCTGTGCTACCCGGACACCCATCATCACACTATTTTCCAACTCATTTATGGAATTTCAGAACTCGCACAGGCATTGACTCAGGGTTGGGAACATTAATTATTTCAAAACATTTGGAAAATTCGACCATGGATAGTCTGATATCTGCCCCTTTTCCTGCTTTCAGCAGTTTCCCAAAAGAGATGGATGGCCAGTAACGACGGACAGACCGGCGTGAACAACATGAATGTGTAGATTTATAGGTGTCGTACAGTTAATAAATTCACAACCATCATCTGTACGTTTGACTGACTCATCAATATTGAAACATATCTGTAATGTGAAAGCATGTGGGTGGTGATGTGAGCATGACCGCTATCCATCCACACATCTGATGCCCCGGATCTAAAGATAGCTCAACACTGCCATCGGTTTTCCAGCACTTCACATCCACATGTCCACTCAAAGCATAATAATTCACTGACTGATTACTCTTCATTAGGCTCTCCTACCTGCCTGGACCCTGTCTCATCATCTTAGCTCTTTTCTTTAATGGCAATTCATATGATTAATCGGATCTATTTTTGTTTTACATCGTGGGTGACACGGTGCACCCGCTTATCAGTTTCCCGTCATTAGATGGCGGGGCTTGACAATGGGCCTGCAGGCCTGGGTCGACAGGACTTATTAGGATAATATATGGTCTCCGGGCGTCTCCACTGGTCATATTTCCTCATTTTTGTGGGTCTCGGTTCGTCCGGCAGTCTGGCAGCTCTCTATTCATAAAAACTGTGACGTTATCCCCCCAGAGCCGTGAGGCCACTGAAGAACTTGGTAGGGTAGAGTCTGCGTGGCAATCTTGGCACATTGGTTTCCATTTGGAAGGATTATGCCTTGGCGTTGGTCCACGATATGCATGTGTGGAGGAAATTTCCCCAAAGAGGTCCTAACAACTTAAGACTTTGGCGTGTGTGGATTGTTCATAAAAGCGGTGATACTTGAACCTTGTTCTTAATAGCACCTGCAATAAATCAACACACCCTCACCGACAGCAAGCATCTGACCTTGCAGAATTTCCTCCGCTGGCGTGGTAAATTGTCCCCAGCACCAATTTACGGGCCAGATGACAAACCCTCTGCCAAGACAGAAAGTGACCATGATATTAGCCAGCCATAGCATGGGAGGGAAGGGGTGCTGGGGATAATGCCACAGGCAGCAGTCTGTGTCAGCTCAGTGCCAGGACGGAGGCTGGCAGGCTTGGCATCCCTCACAGCGGGCACAGGGATGTTTGATGTTAGCGGCCCACGGGATCAGTGGTGGGAGACTGGTGTCGCTTTGCGAAAGGGAAGGAAAAAAAAGGGAATTTGGTATTTGGCAGCAGCTTTCTAATGGAATGCCCGTGATGCTGCGGCGCCATCAGTTTGGCTTTTGCATGCTGCTTGACACCCTAAATCAGTGGCTGTAATTGTTTGAGAGCAAGGTATTTTTCCTTGTCATCCGAGATGAGGCCAGATTATTTGGATCCGTGTGTGTGTGTCTGTGTCTCTGAAATGCTATGCGTGAACTTCACTGCCTGCCTCTGCACTAATTACTACTCGCTGCCTTCCCATCTCTCCACTTCGTGCATATAGAAATTAAATGCAATTCTATCAAGTCTAATCAGGAGCTAATCTATTTTCCTAAATAGCCATCTGATACTGTGAGACCTCCGTCATGTAGGACTTTTGAATAATGGCACTGTCTTTGTGCCACCTCTCACTTGTCAGCTCACATATTGCTTGGCGCCCTCTCGGTGCCTCCACGTGAACGTTGTATGCCACACAAGGTGTGTCCACTAGACCGCAGATAACTTGAATGGATGGCGCGCTGCGTGGCATAGCTCAAGTGAGCACGAGTTCATTTTGTGAGCCATTTCACCACATCACTCACCATTATTCTTTACATTATGTGCATGTGGACCCTTGTGACAAGTGCCTTTCAGGTGCCTCGCTGTGGCATAAGTACTGGTACTGGAGGGTAAACGTGCACAATTGGTGATATAAATGTCACAGCATTTTTGTTTTTTGTTTTTTCTTAACCTTTCTGACAATTCCTTTTTGCCTCCCTTGTCTTACACACAGATGCATATTCCTGCACTGTAAAGCTCGCGGCTTTATTACCACAGTCTTGAACAGTGCCAAACTAGGCCTTTTTGGCAGCCTCCTCCTATCACCGATTTTTCTCAAAGAGAAATTTCACCGCTAATAATCTTCACTACCGGTAAGTGCCGGTGGTCTGTCCAGTCTTTTAAAACTATATAACCACTTCGGCGCAATTAATTTTGACAGCGTAATCAATGTTCTTCAGCTAAGAGAGCTGCCTGCATTGACTACTTGTACATCTATACGACGCTTTGCACGGGAGTCAGTGAATGTTCACAGTAAGCCAGTTGTGCTATAGTGCACTACGATGGGTGATACGGACAACATCAGCAACTGTTGTGTACATTACAGAAATTTCACAGCTACAGTTAACACATAGAAATAAGGTTGAAAATCTGTTAAATTTCCCTTTAAATTTTTATAAAATGCAGTGTTATTGAAAATTGTATTGCCGTTTCAGAAAAAAAACATGGCAGGAAGTGAGTGTTAAAAAAACAGCACATCGCATTCATTATTTATTGAACACGTTCTTGCAGGCAGCTCAGAACGAAAAAAGGGGGGGGGATCCATGCACAGTTATATGTATGTCTGCAGAGTCAAATCTATGTTTCCCTCAGTGAGGAGCGAGCGAGGGGCTTGTTGGATAACAAGACAGATGGACTACACAGATTGCTGACATTAGCCTACTCTTGATCTAGATCATGATTCCCCATCAAACTAATCATTCATCGGAGGAATCCATCTTGGTTTTTGGAGAGGGTAGAGGACAAGCTGTGCAGCCCTGGCTGCTTCAACACTTGACCGCTTGGAGAAATGAAGTCGTGGAGCGTTTTTAAAATTACAAAACGTTAGGGGTCCATTTCCTGTGTTATTTTGACTCAACGCTGCCTGATTTATGGACCTCACAAAATGCGACTTTTTATGATCATTAACTTTCCAGATTTCTGGCGTTATATTCATTTTATTTTTTTTTTGCCAAACCAAAATGCTCTGGGGTATGTTTCCTGCACAAAAATGTTGACATATTTCAAAAGTATTTATAGCGGCTAGAAGTGAATGGTCATCTCCAATGACACTGATCTGGAACAGCACTTAGAAGAATACATTAAGCGTTAATGATAGTGAGGGACTAAACCAAGTATGGAAATACAAAGTGCATCCTAACTTAGTTTCTTTCATTTGCAATTTAGAGGATTAGGTACTTTTTTTTTTTTACTGTACTTAATCGGTTAATGGAGTATAGTATCAACGGACCGGTATTATAGCAGAGCAAACGGCAGCATACCATATTACGCATTAAACGCTGAAGTGTTTCAGGCTCTGGCCTGCGCTTTTATCATCTGCAGAGACTGTAATCTCTTAACGTGAGGGAACGAGACCTTAAAATACTTCCGATTCGATGGCATGGAAACGATCACAGTTGACACACTTTCTGCTCTCCATCGCTGACTCATCCACTCTTTGTCATTGCTCCAGTTAATTGTAGAACTTTCTGCGGAAAACTTTGAGCAGCTGTTGTACCTATCAAAAATTAATCAACCACACCAGCCGCAGAACCTGTTGTGCATCACCATCACCTACAAGAGCTTTGTTTTCCCTCTGGATACAACCTGGCAGAGAGAGAAAAAGAAAGGGAGAGAGAGAGAGCTGTGGGAGAGATGTTGCACGATTTTTTAGGTCAGGCAAGCAACATCAGCACATCTAGATGGAGTTGGCTGGTATAAAAGCTAGTACTCTGGCTCATAAACCGCAACTGGCATCATCACACTGATGATGCCAGTTGCGGTCTATGACGCAGTGCCTCCAAGGTACTGTCTCAAAACCAGACACAAGTAGGGTGGAGTTTCACAATTGTTTCAATATTGATATTAAAACGTATCACTGTTTATTAATGATGAGTTTTGATTAATCAAAGTGCCTTGTTTGGGATACACCTCCATTGAGAACATTAATTGTGAGCCTCTCTCCATCTGCAGTAGACTTTGAACATCTCTGTGTTAACTACATATCCATCCATTATCCAAACCACTTATGCTGCTCTCAGGGTCGCAGGATGCTGGAGCCTGTCTCAGCAATCATTGGACAGCAGGCGGGGAGACACCCTGGACAGGCCACCGAGCCATCACAGGGCCGACACACATACACACATTCACACCTAGGGACAATTTAGTGCGGCCGATTCACCTGACCGACATGTCTTTGGACTGTGGAAGGAAACCAGAGCACCTGCAGGAAACCCACGCATACACGGGGGGAACATTCAAATTCCGCACAGAGGACGACCCTGGATGACCCCCAAGGTCGGACTACCCCGGGGCTCGAACCCAGGACCTTCTTTCTGTGAGGCGACCGTGCTAACCCCTGCGCCACCATTCCACCCTTAACTACTACATATACTGTGCACAACATGGACTGTGATGCCGTCCACAGGTTTCTTAAGAACCAGTTTTTCTAAACTATGAGTTTATGTTTACGCTCGCCGCCATCGTGTCAGATTTTGGAGCCTGAAAATCCAAATTCAGGTAGTGAGGTCGAGCTGAGGTGGGTCCAGAGGGAACCTGTCAGTCAAGGCACCCACACCTCCAAACATACTGATCTTTAAGCCTTTTATATCTTCTAAATAGAGCAATGATTTTCAAAATCCTCACCAAAACACACGTTAGAAGAAGGGAAATTAGTTACTGAGACCCGAAGTGGTTGTTGGGGGGGGGGGGAATGTATCGACTTCGTATGTTTAGAGAGAAGTTGTATATTTTTCCCATTGACTTCCGTATAACTGGAGTCTGTTTGTAGGCAGCACCTAGTGACCTTTAGGCACCCCCGCATTGGCTTCAAAAACCAGCCCTGGTAGTTGCGGCTTGGTCTTAACTACACCTCAACCGAGTGAAATCCTCCTATTCCGTCATCTGTTATTCCTGCTATTTTTTTTTCTCCCCCAGTTCACTACTTGCTGTGACATATTGGCCTGTTGTGTGTCACCCATCTGGCCAGACCTGGGCACGATGGTGGATGCAAGCGCAGGCGAGAGTTGATGCCATGCATTTGGCGCGCTGGAGGGAGGGCCGAGAGCCACCCATACACACTCTGTGTCTACGGAAATATGGTAGCAAGAACACGAGCGTTTCTCCTCCAAGTTCCTCCTCTCATCCCGTGACCTCACGGTAGATTAATGGCTCCATTTTCTCTGGCCTTCGGTGAAAGTGGCATCCTCTCTACTCATTGCACCAAGCCAGCGAGTGATGTCTGTGGGGCTATAACAAAAAAACACACACCCGCACACAAAAAGAAAAAGGAAAACCACAGTGGTCACATGCCAGGCATTGAGAGATACGTTTTCAAATGTCAATAGACAGACACATAAGCAAAGCAGGCAACACAGAGACCTGAGGGCAAATTGGATTTGAGTAATGACTCGCCCTGTCACCTGAAAAAAAAAGGGACGGTGAAAGAGCACCGGGGACTTTTCCTGAGTGCAGTGAAGTAAAGCGGAGCGGTGTATAGCTGTGTGGCGGGTGGGGGTAGGGGTGGTTGGGGGGGGTCTGAGTGATTTAGTTAGATATTTGTCAGAGTGCTGTAGCCCCGGGCTTGTAGAGGAAGTGCCTGTGTGTTGCACATTGCCATGATTAATTAGACGCTGGCATGGGGCGGTCGCTGTCTGAAGCCAGGAGTTTCAAAAGAGAGAATGCATCGGACTCAACACTCGCAACGAGGTGAAGTGGCACCAAGATAAAAACGAATAGCTGTACATGAGGATCCCAGTACACCCCTCCGCACAAACTACCCGCCTGGCAGTAAATAGTCTGTCTGTTTTTTGAATCTTCTTTTACAACGTCCTTGCTTTTTTTTCTTTTCTTTTTTTTGTTTTGCACAAATAAACACATTCTTTCACTCCTCAAGTTTGTTGCTCCATTTTGTTCTTGCCTATTCTGGAGTTGCCTTGTGATGTGTTTATTCGATCTCTCCTCTTGTGTTGTTGTTGGGTCTTCTAATGCACCCACTCAGAGTCCCGTTACCCATACACCAATTATTCAAAGATGAGTCTAGACAAGTCATTCGACAGAGGAGTATGAAGTCAGTCGCGGGGTGCTCAATTCTTGTTGGGCGTTTCAGACTCCAGCCTGTCTGTCTGTCTGTCTGACTTCCAGTAGCTATTTACTGGAGCTTACTGCTGGTAGACAGATTTTGTTATTGTCCTTGAGGAAATTTGTTTTTGCAGCCTGCACATTAAAATAACAAGTTTACCTCCTTATGTGTGTGTGTATGTGCATGTGTGTGTGCATGCATGTGTGTATAGTATATATCCATATATCCACTTACACATACACAAGTACAACTACATACTGCCAACATACATCTATGACACTCGTTGTGATATTGGTGCACAAATGCAGACAAATACTTTTCAGCAAGGTATTTTGTCGAGAGCTGATAACAACAACCTACGTCAACAACAAGGAGATAGGTTGAAAAATGCATTGTGTGCCATCGTAAATTTGTTCTTTTTGCGTGCGATGGCTTTGCCGTTGATGCCTGGAAGGTCTGTTTAAAGCATAAGTAATCAGTGCTTAAATCTCCTACCTCTAACCTCGACCTGCTTTACCGTGGTCGTTTGATAAATGCAAGATTATGGTTGACTCACAGAAAGGCTGCTGTTTGTTCAATAGCCTTTTTCATCCAAAGCTTTTTTGTCTTTATTCCAAAGTCACTAGTATCCGCAGCCCGGGGGAGAAAAAATCACGATGCATGCCAGCGTTGGGAAGTGGACAAACAGAATGCAAGATTAAAGAGACTCGCTAGCCAAACGTCATGCTGGATATACCGACTAGTCTGTCATATGGGAACAGAGTTTGTTCAAAAACAAACCTCACCGCGTGGGCCCCAACGGCCTTGTCACCAAGTTCAAAGATCAGTCTCAGTTTTGGTAACTGCAGCGCACAGCAGTGCAACACAAAGACAAAAACACATATCCAAGAACTACAGGAACACATAGTATATCCAAACTAACACATATATCCAATCTAAACAACAACAACAAAAAATCGCTGTCCAAGGGAAGGAACGCCAGCCAGGATGACTGCCGGAAATGCTGGTCTGCATGGGCTAGCGGTTAGCTTAGCCTGTCCCGCTTCCACGTCCCGTCAGACCGCCCTTGGTGTTTCCTCTTCTGGCGCAGCTTCCGGCTGGGCCGTGGTCCTTGGGCCCACCGGATGCAGCCGACCAGCCTCCCTCAGCCGATCCGACGCCAGCTCTCCCAGCCAGACACCTTCGACACACCTCCGCGCACTCCACATGCGCCGCCATCTTCCCACACCGATGCTGGGCGAGGCCGCTGCAAACGTGAATTCGTGCCGCCATCCATTTTATATGATTTTTAAACCTCGCCTTTTTCTCTCTATCAATGCTTGAAAGGATGGAATTAGATATGTATAGGGTTTATGGGACCGAAATGATGGTACCTGTCTCTCTCAGTATCCTGAAGATGTTATTCTGCATATTTGACAGGTAATGCTTTCAGACCAAACACTGCAAGTCATACGTACACGACAAATCTCATTAGTCACATATACACACAAATCTCGTTAGCATGTTCCCATATCGTTCTCTCAATCACAGACCCCGATCTCACCACCCACCCCTCTCTAAATGAAGTAGGATTGGCTGAGAGCTGGTTAAGTGGTGGCCATTTTCATATAAGGGACGTATAATGGGAATGATATCCTGATGCTGTCGTGGGCCGGGTCATCAGGTGTAGTGCCTCTCCAGAGGAAAATACAATTACTTTTCACACCGGAGGGTTGTAGCAAAGGTAGTTACTTAACCAACAGGGGCTCACATGTGCCCAGGCCATAATTGAACCGTCCTCTGATATACATGTGGGATATTATTTGATCCTTTTGAACAAATTGAGATTTTGCATGGCCTCTGTCAAACACCGGGGGGACTGTGAAAACGCATTTGCCCCCTCGATCATCTTCCAAAATACACCTGTTACTATAACGGACGAATTGATCAGTACATTGTCAGATACTACGGGTGTGCACCTAGGTACATTTGAAATGTTTTCGACAATATTGCACTAGAGCAGTCTGGAAAAATATGTCGGTGATAGTGCAAGGGTGTAGGGAGTCAATTATTGCTGAAAGTATTCAGACTGCAGAGCAGATATGGAATGGTAACTACTTAGGGCTGCCGATTAAAATGAAGCTCTGTCCTCTGAAACTTGCCAGCATTGATTAGTCATAATCAGCTGCAGCCACACAAAAGAGAATAAATGGCGAAGGCTCCTTACTCCATCTTTCCTATTCTGTCTGCAGCAACCAGCCTTCTAATCCAATTATGGACACGCTGTGCTCAAGGAATCTCGACTGGAATCGGTCTTTGTTGTTTCATCCCTTTCGGAGCTGCCTTTATTCTATCAATGATGGGACAGATTTTCTAACGTCTCAAACAATTGCTTGAATGGACCATTTTGTTAAACCCGGTTGCAGATAATAGGCCGTATCGCTTCTCTGTTTTTGAAGTTATGGGCACTTCTGGCATTATCAGACTGGCAAAAGTGTGGCGGTGCGGCAAAACTCCATTAAAATGTGAATCGGGAGGCAGGCTGTTCCGAAATGTGTTTCTCAAAACCGCACCTGTGCTTTGGAAGTTTAACCTGCACCCTGTCGGGGTTGTGTGCATCCGCCTGGGATGAATTGGGTTCAAATGCATTTGTCACGCCGTGTAAGGATTTGATCATCAAATTTGTGCTCAAGTGTTCACGTCAATAGCTCCGTGTCCAATTAGCTCAGTGGTTCACTCAGTGAGCTGATACGTTTTTGCAACATCAATTTTAACTCCTGTTTGTTTTACCCGACCTACCGAGGCTACATAATACCCATTTATCATTCTTGAAATCCTACATTCCTCCCTATGGATTGTATAAGTGTACATTCCACAGCCTTGCAGGCAAAAATAATGGGGTACAAGCTCTGACTTTTTAAAGTTCAGGTTTTATTGATAGCCACAGAGCCTTGCGCTTGCTAGGGGTTTGATTCGGTGGGATGTTCAACATAAATAGAAGTGGGAAGAAAACTGCACTTCTGAGATCTATTGCACTGCTAAGACCACATGTTAATGTGAAACTACACGGTGGGGATATTGACCTGGGCGAGGGGTTTCAGATAATAAAGGTTTTAAGTACAGTATATGATTTAGCAGTAGCTGCAGTATGAATAGTTTCCTCAATACTTGCTAATTTGATTAAATATAATGAATCTAAATAATGGCTTAAACAGATACATCTATCTTAGAGTGATACAATAGTGCACTTTTGGGTTTTTGCTGGGATTTCTGCAAATTTTATTGTACATTTTGTGTATCCATTATTGGGTGCACAAAATTTTTTTAAAATTACAACATTTTGGGCAGAATATTTCTGAATTTTGATGTGTGTGTGTGTGTGTGTGTGTGTGTGTGTGTGTGTGTGTTCATTTATTCTACAGTGTGTGATAGCCCCTGGCCACTATATCAGTTAATATCAAGGGATAAGGGAGAAATAATCTTTCTCCTCCCTGAAATGTTAATTAGTAATTTAAGAATTTTTAAGTATGTACCTTAGATGTTGTTGACATAGTTGAGTCTGTACCTGTAGATATGACTACATACATCCATCCGTCCATTATCCGAACCGTTTATCCTGCTCTCAGGGTCGCGGGGATGCTGGAGCCTGTCCCAGCACTCATTGGGCGGCAGGCGGGGAGACACCCTGGACAGGCCCCCACCACACACACACACACACACACACACACACACACACACACACACACACACACACACACGGCAATTTAGTACGGCCGGTTCACCTGACCTACATGTCTTTGGACTGTGGGAGGAAATTGGAGCCCCCGGAGGAAACCCACACAGACATGAGGAGAACATTCAAACTCCACATAGAGGACGACCCAGGACAACCCCCAAATTTGGACTACCCTGGGGCTCGAACCCAGGATCTTCTTGCTGTGAGTCGACCGCGCTAACCACTGTGCCACCGGTCAGTCTAACTACATACAAATAATATATATTTTGTTTTTTTCTTACAGATGGGAGCTGCCAGTAGTTTTGTTGTTGCCTCTTGTCTTTTTATTTCCAAATAAACAATAGTTAGTAGCTAATTGACCTGGAAAGCAAAAAAGAAAAACGAATATCCACAAACAAAGCTTCCTTAAATTGCACGGGGCATTGCATGACCTTTTTAAAATGATGTCTCCGCAAAAGAGCAGAGGCCAAGAGTGAATTGTGCCCTAATGCAGGGATCAGCTAGGCAGTACTTGTTAAGTTTAAAGTAAAGGCCTCTACACAGCAGGGACGTGACGAATATACAACACGAAAATGCGAAATACTCGCCTGCAAATATTTTGCATCAAAATTATTCATACCGACAGTGATATGAATTTGTTTCTGTCACAAATTTGCAAATTGTTCCAGTGTCTCATGTTACATGGGGTAGTCTGTGTGCAGTGCCAAGGTAGAAAGCTGCACACAGTGCCTCCCGTATTTTATTTATATGATGTTCCAAACCTGCTATGACACTGTTGCCTTGCTACCCAACTCTACTACATCCAATAATAAACTACATAAGCTACTGACTATCCTGATAGCCTCGTTGTACGATGATGCTCCTCCACATGTTGTCCTTGAGTTTATTTATTGTTTTATAATTTTTGTGTCCTTTGTAATGCAATACAGGGTGATGAGAAACACAATCAGCAGGTCCTCCATTGTCACTACGAGTTGTGACGTGATGTCCGTTCCGCGCAACGTGCTTGGTTGATGCCTTTATTCACGGTGTGAAAGCTCAGAAAAACTGACCTCATTTCGAAAAATATTCACGTTCTGTGTGAAAGAACTCGTGAAAAAAACAGTTCGAATACGAAATAAAAAAAACACCCCCACTTTGTAAAGGCCTTAAATAATAAAAATCGCAAATGAGAGAATTATTTCTGAAGGTTGTGTATGGTGGATTGTCAACTAGCCATATTGGATATTAATATATTCAGTTTGAATAAAATAAGCAAAATTGAGTATGGTTAAGAAAAAGAAGAATAAAGTTGTGCTGATGAAAATTTGATCATTTGTCATCTTCACTACCATTTTAATATTTCATCCATTTTTATTATTCTTACTGCTGAAATTGCAACTTGGACACCAACTAAGTTCAGGCTTTACCCACATTTTGCCAAAAGTAGTTGCACTGGCTTAACATTTCCATTGGCATCGTGGAAGGCACACAAACTCTCTTGAAGTCATGTGGAGTATTTTCCAAAGGAGTATACAACTGGGTCCTGTTTTTTGGCGAGTTATGTTGACATAAACAATTTTTATTTTTTTGTGTTACTACTTGTACAACTACTAATGCTGCTTCTGCTGCTGCAACTACTGCTAGTAGTCCTACCAGGACCGCCACTAATAACACTATGCCAGTAACGTTACTGCAGAATACTTTTTCCCAGATTAGACACATTTACAAAAGATTAGCACTCACACAACTTATATTTTCCCTTGTCTGCCGAACATAAACATTGGCGGCATGGTGGTCCCAGTGGTTACCGCTGTCGCCTCGCAGCAAGAAGGTCCTGGGTTCGAACCCCGGGGTTGTCCAACCTTGGGGGTCATCCCAGGTCGTCCTCTGTGTGGAGTTTGCATGTTCTCCCCATGTCTGCATTGGGTTTTCTCCCGGTGCTCCACCATCAAAAAGACATGCATGTTAGGGTTAATGCTCCTGTCTGTGCCCCTGACCAAGGCGATGGCAAGACGATCTGTAGTTGGTCCCCGGGCGCTGCATGGTTGCTGCCCACTGCCCCTAGCTACACAGCTAGGATGGGTTAAATGCAGAGCGCAATTTCCCTATGGGGATCATTAAAGTATATCAAAATCAAAAATACATACAAATAAACACACATTTGACACAAGCTTGTACTAATGTCCGCCAACCATTTTCTGGCATTTCAGTTTTGGATGATTCAGACACGATATCTGAGGCCAGATATGATTCCCCTGACAGCCAAAGTGAGACGTGACAACACTGGATGAATCTATAATGGCCAGTCACTCCCAGGATATGTACTATAAGGTGTAGAAGATTGAGCAAAATTATACCGTTATAGAGAATTATGAAATAGGTAAAATCATACGATTGAACTATGCCCACAGCCTTGACAGTCGAGTTCAATTTCCTGCCAGTTTTGCCTGACATATGACAAAGTATAACCTGCCGGACCCAAACACCATCCATGATGACCTAATAAAAATCTGACTTGAAACGACAGGTTGGGCTTCAGGACAACCCGTTGCACTGAAGCTGTGCCATTTGCAGTCACCAAGGCTCTCCAGTCTCTCACTCTCTCTCTCCAGCTTATGATAAAATGAAGCACTGGCAAAAACCATCATATTTCATACTGTGTTCACATATCACAAGTACACAGTAGCGCTATAAGTAAATTGGACAGTGACCGTTTCTCACACTGGGAAAAGTGGGGAACATGTTCAGAAGAAATAAGAGGCATACAAACATACTTATAAACATACAT
The DNA here is from genome assembly GCF_029633865.1 of Lampris incognitus. NCBI lineage: Eukaryota > Metazoa > Chordata > Actinopteri > Lampriformes > Lampridae > Lampris > Lampris incognitus. Next base: position 20,509,181 of record NC_079230.1, read on the forward strand.
CATGCATTTCTATACATATACATCCATACATCCATACATCCATACATACATACATACATACATACATACATACATACGTCATGCATGCATAGCCACAATGTCTCATTTAAAAGGTTATTGGGTGTCACAAGTGGATTCATACAATAATTTGTAGGCCCTCATATTTGGTCTGAAGTGATCGATACCAATGAAAGGGTGAGTTGACTCTTATGTTACGTGGTACATCTAGATTTAATGCACCGTTTCTTTAGCTGTCTCCCTTTTCTCCTCTTCCGTTCTAACCTCAAGGTTCTCCTGTTATTTGTGTTTCATAACAATATTACAGTATAAGGCTTCCTAAGAAGCTCATCTGACGGAAGAAAAATGCACCACGCCAACACAGACTTCATACGATACTGTCGGGAACAAGTTGAATCTTAAGTAATAATCCACAGTCGGGCTGCTGTAAAGCTACGGCTGTTGGGAGTTGCTGCTTACATGATTTACATTGACTGGTCCACTTTTGTGACTGTAACCAAAGGTTAAAACCAGCAACTTTGGTTTTGCCCGGCCATGATCGTAATTCATGTGTTGACTCAGATACATAGGGTTGACCTCGTTAAATGGATCATAAAATGATGTTTTTCTTACACGCTCAGTCAGTCCATAATTCATTGTTTATTGCACTTTTGTGAATGCAAATTGTAACGAGGGTCATAATATGTGACTCATCCAATATGTGGGTCTGTCATGCCTGTTAATGTTGGCACGATGCCCCCTTTTGAGGATTTGCTGGTTTCTCCAGAGAAACAGCCGCTCCATAATAGCAAATAGACTGTTTGTGGGTTTAAGCTTCTAAATCGCTGCGGAAAAAAACAATTTCTAATATACTTGAACACAGTTTTAATGAGCAGTTAAGATAAAATGAGTTTAATGATCATAACTCTGAAAGTGGAATAAACTTTGATGGGATATGGTCTTGCTCAGGATTGCCTCTCAGTTCAGCGTTATGATAACACACATCGATATAATGGGTATCATAGTGCATTACCATAATTGTAAAGTAGGTTGTTGTAGTAATATAACACATTAGTTTTTTTGTTTTTGCCCCCCCTTTTTTCTTCTTCTCTCCAATTGTATCTGGCCAATTACCCCACTCTTCTGAGCCGTCCCGATCTCTGCTCCACCCCTTCTGACGATCCGGGGAGGGCTGCAGACCACCAAATGCCTCCTCTGATACATGTGGAGTCGCCAGCCGCTCTTTTCACCTGACGGTGAGGAGTTTCGCTAGGGGGTCGTAGCACGTGGGAGGATCACGCTATTCCCCCCAGTCCCCCCCCCGAACAGGCTCCCCGACCGACCAGAGGAGGCGCTAGTGCAGCAACCAGGACACATACCCACATCCGGCTTCCAACCCACAGACACGGCCAATTGCGTCTGTAGGGACGCCCGACTAAGCCGGAGGTATCACGGGGATTCGAACCGGCGATCCCCGTGTTGGTAGGCAATGGAATAGCCATGCCACCCGGACGCCCCCAGCACATTGCTTTTTTAAAGCAGTAATGAATAATATGTAGTACGTTTAAGTAACACCCCCAACTCGTATCATGATGATACAGCATAGAAATCAGTTCATGTGTTGTGCTGATTTGAGACCCCTGCTGCTGGCTCAAATGGCTGCAAAAAGGCCCGTTATTACCAGTCTCTACTCGCTTGTAGTTCCTGGGAAGTGGAAAAATCCTCTCACTTTGCTCAAAACAACAGTCACCTATGCTCGTCCACTGTAAGCCAGAATCCTTTCAAGAGGTGGCTTGAGTTGCCATTCGCCACTGACTCAGGTGAACCCTTCTCTTCTCTGTTATGGTTCTCAGAAAATATATTTACCTCTCTTGATCTTTTTCCTTACCTACTGCCTCTCTCTCATTCGCTCTTTGGTCACAGGCACATTATCGGGGGTCTGACCATTGATATTGGGCCTGCCAATAATAGTGTCTGTCACTCCTGTAAGCTTCGAAAGGTAAATGTTAGTTTTTCGCCCATAAATTCAGGCATTAAAAGCTTATTTATAAAGTTTGCAAGGCAAAATATTTACATGTTACAATATAATAATAATAATAATAATTAATTATAATCATTACGTTTATATAACGCTTTTCCAAATCACTTCACACTGAAGAGGGTAACTCTCTTCAACCATCACCAATGTGTAGCACCCACCTGGGTGATGCACGGCAGCCATTTTGTGCCAGAACGCTCACCACACATCAGCTTGAGGTGGAGAGGGAGGAATCACTGAGCCAATTACATGGAAGCATGATTAGGTGGCCAGATGGAGAGAGCCAGTGTGGGAGTTTTGCCAGGACACTGGGGAACCCCCTACTCTTTGCAATAAGCGCCACGGGATCTTTAATGACCACAGTGAGTCAGGACCACCTCGGTTTAACGCCTCATCCGAAGGACGGCATCTCCTACACCACAGTGACCCCATCACTGCACTGGGCCGCTGGGATATGAATGAGTAGGATAAGCGGTTTGGATAATGGATGGATGGGTGGATGTTTTTATTAGGACCAGAGGGAAGATTGCCCCCTACTGGCCCACCAACGCCACTTCCGGCAGCGACTTAGTTTTCTGGGAGGTCTCCCACCCAAGTACTAGCCAAGCCCATACCAGTCTATCTCTAGCATTTTGAAAAAGCCCCTAATAATTTGAAGAATATGCCCTCTTTGTTTATTTTCACATTTACTTTAGCGTTCCCTTTTCTATCCTCTGATTGGATTATTAGATCACATGACCAGGAAGTGATTTGGGTAGTGGCTGTTGTACAGATTGATGAGAAGTGTGACCAGATTATTAAAACTGCTGAATAGATATCCATCTCAACCCAGTTTTTTTTTTAAAAATTTTATTTTGTCCACTCATCTACAGTACTTTCCCTTGGCGCCCTTTTAACTTCCACCATTTCAGAACTAAAGCTTAATTAGTTCCACAAAATCAAAACCTACCAATTATTTCAAAGATGTAAACAAGAGTGTTTTGAGGTTAGGTTCACACATTGCAAAGTTCATTCATACATGACAGATAATGACCGCCGAAAACCCAAGTGCCAGATTGGTAAAAGGGGTTATGTTTCACACGGAGAAGCCTGTAATCAGCTACCATCGCGAGCGGCTTGGCATTATAAATTGGAGGGAAATGAAGAGATAATAAAATAAATAAATAAAGGCAAAGTGGAACACTGCCATTTTGTGCTGTTGTCTCAATTAATGAGCCTCTGTAAGTGAGCTGTGGGCTGTTTCTTTTTCTCTTCAAGGCGTTTGTGATTAAACGATTTGGACCCGAAAGAAATATTAGCCAGGGACGTGTTTGGTGCTGGGCCAGACTATTTCCCCTGGGCATCGCTTGTCTATCAGAGAACGCTGCCATTGACGACCCGCTCAAAGTTGTTTAATATTTGTTGCATGTATGCGTAACGAGGCCCGTTGCAGTCCCGTAAGCCGGCTCCTCTTTGGTGGCGAGACGGATGAGACGATGCCTTTGTTGGACACTTTTTCCTTTCCGTCTCAGTCAAACTTCTGCCTCCGCTCGTGTTTTATCTTCACAAGGGCAGAGTTACCCACTGTCTCTGCTCACACGGCATGCACAGAGGCAAACATCGGCCCTCTCATCACTGCATGGGGACCAAGTTTCACTCGAGGGGGAAAAGCAAATCGGCCGGCTGTAGGCTCATATTTCACTCCAAGATGTTTGACAGACAAAGAAAGAAACCCCTCTGGCTTCTCAATCAATTTCAATGAAAGGTCCCTAAGAGCAGATGGGGTCCAGTAAATAGAAGTTCTACTTTTTTTTTCAGAGCAGATTCACATAACACATAAGATCCAAACATATATCTAACAATTACTTACTTTGCAAACAACGCTTTTCAGACCATGTGTTAAATAGGACTTACTTTGAGAGGAAAAGTGTAATATTTTGCCGAGTTAGGGCTTATTACGTACACCTCTTGTGTATGTATTAACTATATGTTTTGTTCATCCAGTCATTATCCAAACCGCTTATCCTGCTCAGGGTCACGGGGGATGCTGGAGCCTATCCCAGCAGTCATTGGGCAGCAGGCGGGAGACACCCTGGACAGGCCGCCCGTCCATCACAGGGCCGACACACACATATTCACACCAAGGAACAATTTAGTATGGCCGGTTCACCTGACCTACATGTCTTTGGACTGTGGGAGGAAACCGGAGCACCCGGAGGAAACCCACGCAGACACGGGGAGAACATGCAAACTCCACACAGAGGACGACCCAGGATGACCCCCAAGTTTGGACTACCCTGGGACTACTGTGGGAATACCATGCAGCCCTACAGTTCAGTGTTTTAAAATAAATAAACAAAATGAGAGGAAAAGCCAAATGATAGAATTAGTGAATCCAAGTTGCACTGATGACCCACTCTGTCTGTGAATCTGCAGCAAAATGGCTGGGCTGCCACAGTGGAAACAAGTACCTGCATGCACTTGAATTCACCAGTACACAAAAATCTATTGTGGAGATCAAGACAGGAAATGCATCAACTCTGAGTTGACATCCTGTCCAAGTGCTTCTTTCTCCCCTTTTTGCAGCTTTTATGAGAGACATAATGGGACATAATATATTTTGTACTGTTCCAAAAACCCTGATCACACATAATCTCATGTTATGACTTTCCAATACACCAAAATGCAAATGATGGACTCAAGGCTGAAATAACAAATGTTGTTTGCAACATAAAGTAATCAAATCCCATCACAAAGTCATGCATTAGTAAGAAGCTTTAGCGGAATTCAAATGTTGTTGCTGTCTTATAAACTTTTGCTGTGTAAGCAAGTAAAACACAAAAGTGGTCGAAGAGAAAAAGCTTTGACGTGTTGGATGGTAGCTGTAATCAGACATACAGACCTATGACGCATAAACAACACTCTCCCTATGTTTTATGAATGTTTTCATGTCAATGACTTTTATGCATAATTAAGGGCAAATTGGATTTACCAGTATGTTAATAAAACACTCCTGCACTATGCTTCGAGGTTGTCTGCAATTGTTGTTTTTGCAGAGTATGTATCTGCTGTATGCATTGGGAATTTCAGGGTCGTAGGAGGGGAGATGTGTTCAACCTAGTCAAAAGTGCAGCGACGGATAGATTTAAAATACTGATCCCTTTTATAGTCTCGTGAAAACACCCAATAACTGCACACAGATTAATATCCCCTTATCTGACAGCCGTGTCCCCCCATCTTCCCCTACCTGCACCTAAATGAACTAGTGAGAAACATCATGTGTACCAAGTAGTCTGACCCGAACCTGGTGTTGTTTATTATGCTCGGTCTGTTGAGCTTCACCTCTCGATCTATCATATTCTTGTTGTGAACATGTATTTTTTTTATTTTTTTTGTTCAGCTTTTTTTTTCAGGCAAATTTAAAAATCCCTTTTCTGCTTTGTCCAGAGTAACTGAAGTAGTCTAACTGTGACTTTATTGCCTTTCGTAACCCCCTACTCCATCCCTCTTTTTAAGATATTGTCCGTTTTATCCCCCATAGTATGATGGAGAATGCCTCTCCCAACACTATAACTGGTTTTAATCATACATGGGTCCCTCCTTTCACCTTGCGAATGGTAATTAAAACAGAATATCTTGGATAAGTGGTACGGCAAACTGAAAGGTCTTAAAAAAACGCCAGCATACATTAAATTTTATTTTTCATTTTCTGTGTAACGACTCATTGTGTCTCTGGTTCTTACTGTAACGACTGTGGGTTTTCTTAATTTGCTTGAATCTTTTTATTGCACAAGAAGTCACTATATGTGAGGGCCAGCATATAGGTTGGGGCCATCGCTTCTTGTAGGTAGGGGCAAATAGTACCTCTCTGTGTCTTATGACGGGTAGATGTGTGGTAAGATCGCCTTGTTTGTGCGGGTAAGGGAGATTTTGGAAGAATGATTGGTTGTGTTTTTTTACTGGGAGTCCAACTAGTTTTCTTGCATACGTGTAGTGCGGCTGTGTCCTGATTGATCCAGATTGATGGATGCTCTGCAGCTCCACGTTGAAGAGGTAGGTTGCAGATACATTTGGTCTTTGTTTAACTTCATCACATTTGTGTTATGTCCAATATAACCCTTCAGGAAAATATTGAGCTTTCACCTCGCCGCTGTTTGAGCCACAGTACTAAGCCAGCCGTCTATACCAGTGCCGCTTTTAAGCAGGGCCCCCATTGAGCAAGATTTAATGCCGGACTGCTGCTTTGCCTGAGCCGATTCACTGGTGCTATCAGGCCAGTGTGTCTAGTCATTGTTTTGGCCTTACCCCTATTTGGCCTTATTGGCTTTTGACATTGCCGACTTCTTGGCGCGGTCCGGCCATCGTGTCTAATAGTTTTTCAGTTGGACTTAACCTTAGAGACCGTTACAAGCTGCCCGTTGTTTTATATTGTGACACTGATGTCTGACTTTTACACTCTTTGTAATTGTATCCTGGGATGTCTTTTAAACCTCCGTGAACCTGAACTAACTGAACTATTCTGTATTGTATTAACCGGTTTGGTCTCTTTCTCTTGGGCAGTGGGAAGATCTGTGGGGAATACTTGTGGTATGCACACCCCTCCTTGCATGCAGTGTTGTAGGCCTGAAGGGTGGTCGCCTTAATCATCTTGTAGATTTACCTTTTCGCAGTGCAAGTTGCAGTGTTGGTAGTGATCATAGTGTGGACATGAGGTGGTTTCGGTTGGGGTAGGATATAATCTCCCCGCACTAAGTACCCTGCCTATTTACTGGCTGCCTGTAGTTTCCCGTGTGTGTTCTGCTTCATGGTGTAGTCAGTTGGTGCTTCAGCTGCTTAGCTGTTTTAACCATTAGTATTGTAAAATTAAGGTTTTCAGCTCAGACTTATGATTCACAGAAAGTTGAATCGGTTCATCTGGACACATCGTTGAAGGATCGGGTCCCCTGGCATGAACAGAGCCATATCGTGTACGCTGTTAAGTGCCAGGAGGATTGCTGTGACTTGTACATCGGGGAAACTAAACAGACGCTGGCCAAGAGGAGCATGGCACAACACAGAAGAGCTAATACGTCAGGCCAGGACTCCGCAGTCTACACCCATCTGCAAGGCCAGTGGCCACTCTTTCAAGGATGACGATGTGCACATCCTTGATAGGCAGGAAAGGTGGTTTGAATGGGGAATCAAAGAGGCCATCTATGTTAAGAGGGGACGACCATCCCTGAACTGAGGAGGGGGTTAGAGTACATCTGTCGCCATCTTACGATGCTCTGGTTGCAAACAGTGTCAAATCCTCTGTGAATAGCACACATGGCCATGTAACTCTGATTAAGGGTCAGAGCAATTCGGATACAGGTGCATCTCAAAAAAATTGGAATATTGTGGAAAAGTTAATTATTTTCCGTAATTTAATTCAAAAAGTGAAATGTTCATATATTCTAGATTCATTACACATAAAGTGAAATATGTCAAGCCTTTTTGTTTTAATCTTAATGATTACGGCTTACAGCTCATGAAAATCAAAAATCCAGTATCTCAAAATATCAGAATATTACAGAAGACCAATCAAAAAAAGGATTTATAATACAGAAATGTCGACCTTCTGAAAAGTATGTTCATTTATGCACTCAATACTTGGTCGGGGCTCCTTTTGCAGGAATTACTGCATCAATGCGGCGTGGCATGGAGGCAATCAGCCTGTGGCACTGCCGAGGTGTTATGGAGGCCCAGGTTGCTTTGATAGCGGCCTTCAGCTCGTCTGCATCGTTGGGTCTGATCTGGTGTCTCTCATCTTCCTCTTGACAATACCCCATAAGCCACAGAAGGTCACTGCTGAAAGGGCTGGCTGTTCGCAGAGTGCTGTATCAAAGCATATCCATGGAAAGTTGACTGGAAGGGAAAAATGTGATAGGAAAAGATGCACAAGCAACAGGACTGACAGCAGCCTTGAGAGGATTGTCAAGCAAGGCCGATTCAAGAACTTAGGGGAGCTTCACAAGGAGTGGACTGAGGCTGGAGTCAGTGCATCAAGAGCCACCACGCACAGACGTGGCCAGGAACTGGGCTACAAGTGTCGCATTCCTAGTGCCAAGCCACTCCTGAACCTGAGACAACGTCAGAAGCGTCTTACCTGGGCTAAGGAGAAGAAGAGTTGGACCGTTGGTCAGAGTTCCAAAGTCCTCCTTTCAGATGAAAGTAAATGTTGCATTTCATTTGGAAATCAAGGTCCCAGAGTCTGGAGGAAGAGTGGAAAGGCACAGAATCCAAGGTGCTTGATGTCCAGTGTGACCTTTCCAAAGTCGGTGATGATTTGGGGTGTCATGTCATCTGCTGGTGTTGGTCCACTGTGTTTCATCAAGCCCAGAGTCAACACAGCTGTCTACCAGGAGATTTTAGAGCACTTCATGCTTCCGTCTGCTGACAAGCTTTATTGAGATGCTGATTTCATGTTCCAGCAGGACTTGGCACCTGCCCACAGTACCAAAACTACTAGTAACTGGTTTAATTACCATGGTATTACTCTGCTTGATTGGCCAGCCAACTTGCCTGACCTGAAACCCCATAGAGAGTCTATGGGGTATTATCAAGAGGAAGATGAGAGACACCAGACCCAACAATGCAGATGAGCTGAAGGCCGCTATCAAAGCAACCTGGGCCTCCATAACACCTCAGCAGTGCCACAGGCTGATTGCCTCCATGCCACGCTGCATTGATGCAGTAATTCCTGCAAAAGGAGTACCGACCAAGTATTGAGTGCATAAATGATCATGCTTTTCAGAAGGTCGACATTTCTGTATTATAAATCCTTTTTTTGATTGGTCTTATGTAATATTCTAATATTTTGAGATATTGGATTTTTGATTTTCATGAGTTGTAAGCCGTAATCATTAAGATTAAAAAAAAGGCTTGATGTATTTCATTTTATGTGTAATGAATCTAGAATATATGAAAGTTTAACTTTTTGAATTAAATTACGGAAAATAATGAACTTTTCCACAATATTCTAATTTTTTGAGATGCACCCATATGAAACCAGTCATTAGTTTTGGTCGTTATGCCACAGTATTGTTTATAAGGGTGGGGATACCTGCAGTCAGCTGAGACTGAAGATGTCAATTACTTTTGTGAGGGTGGCACGGTGGCACAGTGATTAGTGCAGTTGCCTCACAGCAAGAAGGTCCTGGGTTCGAGTCCCTGGGTAGTCCAACCTTGGTGGGTCATCCCGGGTCATCCTCTGTGTGGCGTTTGCATGTTCTCCCTGTGTCTGTGTGGGTTTCCTCCGGGTGCTCCGGTTTCCTCCCACAGTCCAAAGACATGTAGGTCAGGTGAATCGGCCATACTAAATTGTCCCTAGGTATGTGTGTGTGTGTGTCGGCCCTGTGATGGCCTGGCGTCCTGTCCAGGGTGTCTCCCCGCCTGCCGCCCAATGACCGCGACCCTGACAGCAGGATAAGCGGTTAAGATAATGGATGGATGGACGTTTAATTGTGAACTGAATGCACATCTCCTGCTCTTTTTGAACCTATAGAATGTGCTTGTGCCAATACTCAGGTAGTTGAGGCCTGTTATGGCCGGTGGGTTTATGTGGAGACATTACATCCCTCCTCCCTGCATACTGTGTTGGGTCACAAACATTTTCTTAGTCACGCCTACTAGATATGAGAGAATACCTCCCAATATATTCCTGGCTTTGTTTTTAATTACATGGCAGTAATCAAAAGATGATATGTGAACATGAGTATGTGAATGGCTGTTTGGCGTCTCTGCCTGAGCATGGATATGTTGTCTGTCTCCGGTGGATGTGCCAACATGCCGCTGGTCTAGAAAGGAGTAGTTTGCGTTGTTGTTGCGCCATGCTATTTGAATAGACAACAATAAGATGATGTTAATTTGGTTTGCCACATAAATGAGCAGTGAGCAAAGCAGTCGGCAAATGTGAGTAATGCCAGAGGCCATTTGAGACTCAAATCCAAGCAACAGAGACACCTGTGTCACCTTACGACAATCTTGTTTTTTTTGTATAATGAGAAAGGGCACTAAGAAGCAAACTAAGTAGCAAATTAACTACAAATCTGACTACTTGTTTCCAAATCAGGAAATGAGTACAACGGGGCAGCCAAAATGTGTAATTTTTTTAAATAGTTGTGTACAAAACTCATTAAAATGCACTTAAATGACGAGTGAACTTGAGTTTTTTTCTGATGTTTAATCATCGTGAACTCGGAATGAGGTAAGTGAGGAGTACGAGATAACCGGCACCGAAAAGTGGACAGCCGTGTGACTCAAAACTTCGTCATCATTGTGTTTGATTATTTTCGTTCTCGCCCATAGCTACGCAAAACAAGTTCGAGTTGCATCATCACACAAAGGTACACGGGTCTGAGATGATGACACATTTCAGGTCAATGGCTACTGTTGATGTTCATGGACAACTTTTCGGTTTTGTCATCTTTTCTTCTTCAGACCTTTTAAAGGGCCACCACTGGTTTCCATAATCAAATGGAAAGGCTACATAGTCTTTCTAAAGGCATGAATTGGTTTAATGGGTTCCCCCTTTACATGACGTAAGCATAAATTATTCATCCAGGATCCTCAGAACATGGGCGGGGGGGGGGGGTACACAAAGATAATAGATCAGCACTATACATTAAAAGTAACCCTATTAAAGCTGGAGAAAAAGAGAAGAGTCGTCGCCTTTTTTAACTTTTATTTTTTATAAATACTCAATGGTGAATCGGTGAGGGAGGCTCTTTGAGACCAAGATTTTGTCGTAAAGAATATTGCAGCTGGCCAAATAACATTTCAGCACAAGCTAGCATAATTTTGCCTCCTATTGGGCGGCATGGTGGCCCAGTGGTTAGCGCTGCTGGCACACAGCAAGAAGATCCTGGGTTCGAACCCTGGGGTTGTCCATCCTTGGGGGGTCATCCCAGGTCCTTTCTGTGTGGAGTTTGCATGTTCGCCCTGTGTCTGTGGTGGGTTTTCTCCGGGTGCTCCGGTTTCCCCCACCATCAAAAGAAACATGCATGTTAGGGTTTATACTCCTGTCTATGCCCCTGACCGAGGCAATGGGAAAAGAAGTGGAGTTGGTCCCCGGGCGCAGCATGAAGACAGCAGCCCACTGCTCCCAGCTACATAGATCACCGCAAGGATGGGTTAATTTGCAATAAATTAATTTCTCCAAGGGGATCAATAAAGGAAACTTAAATTTCAAATCATATCGTGTCAGACTCAGAAGACAGTATTCACAGATCTTATACAGATAGCCTGTAGAAGTCAATCTTTTTGGAAAATCTGAAGATTGTTATGTTGTAGTGTTATTTTATGTTAAGTACGCTGAGACAGCCACAAAACCAGGATCAAATTCCATGTGTGCAAACCTATATGGCCAATAAACATGATTCTGATTCAGAGGTACCAAAGGTGACAGCGAAATGTGGATAAAAAAAACCCCAAACAGTTTGTACTGCTCAAAGGGAGTCTTAACCCCCCGAAAAAAGAAAAGAAAATCCTTCAGAAGTAATTTTGAGTTATTATTGATGCATGGAAAGCAGTCTGGATTCAGTCTGATGAATAGCTTGATATGTGCAGCCACTTTTCCATGCCATCAAATCTCTCTGTTGATGCAAAACGTCTATTCTTATCATTCTTAAGGAATTATCACCAGACATAAAGATGCATAGTGTGCAATGGCACATCAGCCGGCAATTTCATAGCTGTGTTCAAAACTTCCAACTCACCATCCAGAGAATAAACAATGCCTTTGCATGCATGTTTTGTGAGTGCACGATACGCAGGTGTTATTGTATGGCTGTATTGTCTGTGAATATGATAAACCAGTGTATTATGAAACATATGTCAACATTTATTGTCCTCTCACACTAAGGTACATGCATACATACTAATAAAAGGGCGTGTGAAACATCAAACCTAGAAAATGGATGCAGGGTTGTAGCACGGTGCTATACATTGAAATCCCAATTGAGGCTGCAATCATTTCAGCCGTTGGGGACTATCGTAAGAGGGGTTGCAAGGTGCAAGTGCAGATTTTCGGCATGCACTTATCTCAAAACGAAAAGCCTGCACATGCCTAAGGGAAATAATAACATTCTTGACAAACACACAACAAAACAGCAACATTTAATGTATGAAAAGACCGAGTAAAAGTGCTGCTCCTCTTCCTATCTTCCCTCTCCAATGTTTTTTTTTTCCTTTAGTATAAAATTTCTGTCGCTCAAAGCTGAATGTTAACTAATTATTTTTTGTTATCTTTCACTGTGGCTAGGGGCCCTATCAGACTTATATGCATGCACGGCAGATAAGGGCTTATTGGCAGAAAGAAGCAGCCGATTTTTAATCATAAATACGGGCAGCTCTGCTCATCAAAGAAGCACTGTCTGTAGTTTGTCTAATCTGCTCTTCTGTCCAAACTCAACCCAATTCCTCTGCTTTAGCAACATGATTTTTATTTCTAGCCTACTCCCACCTTCCGATCTCTTTTTATCCCTCTTTCCCGAAGCGCGTGTGTGCGTTTTGTGTGTCTACTAGTACATACTGATGGTTGTAAATGACTTCCCTTTCATAGGTGGTTGCCGCCCAGAAGTTATTGGGGTAATTCAGTGGCAGGTAAGGGTCATTCACCCTGCCCTGTTAAACTGGCTTATGCAGCTGGCATTTAATCAAAGTGTGTGCAGGGAACAAGATTTGCTTCGTACCTTGTGCACACATAAAGAACACAAATACTGTTTTGTAATCCCTCAGGGTTTTTGTGATTTTTTTTTCTTTTTTTCCCCTAGCCATTTTGTTTGTGGTAGAGGTCAAACTGTATTGTACTAAGCTCTGTGTATGTGCAGTGTCAGTATATGTATTTTATGCGTGCTTAGCGATTATGTGATGCATGTGAGTTTGCACAACTGTTTCCAAATGGTAGGGATGACATCAGGCACAGTTTGTGGATTCCAGAGTTAAGCACATCAAGTCAGAAATTGTTCTAATGCAGTCTTTTTTTTTAAATTATGTTTTTCATCATCGTGATCCATCAACTCTCAAAAATACAAGATGTTTATTTAACGATATTTTTATTCACATTTTGCAGTAGTTACAGGGCATTACAAACAGCAATAGCCCCAACTAACCTCCTCCCACAACCTGTAACAGGGAAGGAGAGTGCTAAAAATAGTAACAATAATGAGAAAAAATAAATGAATAGATAAATAAATAATATAAAATAATTCAATTAGGGCTGCAATGATTAATCGATTAGTTGATCAATGGGAAAGGAATCAACAACTTTCACCATTCCGTGACATTCCACTGACCAAACGACTGATCAACCAGTCGAGAAAACAATCAACAGACCAATTGACAATGAAGGCTATCATCAGTTGCAGCCCCAGAACTAACTAAAACATAGAAGTCACGTGTTAGAAGCACAATTTGCTGACAGAGGTAGTGGGGAAGTGAGCCCTGAGCATGGCCGTATGTACAAAATTCAACATATTACGAATAACAAAACCGTCACTCATACAGTGATATATTGACCCACTACTATCCATCCATACATCCATTATCCAATCTGCTTATCTCAACGGGAGTCGCAGGATGCTGGAGCCTATCCCAGCAGTTATTGGGCGGCAGGCGGGGAGACACCCTGTATAGCGGCCAGTCCATCAGAGGGCTGACACACATTCACACCTAGGGACAATTTGGTATGGTTTATTCACCTGACCGACATGTCTTTGGACTGTGGGAGGAAACCCACTACTAATTATGAGGATAACATATGAATAGAGAGGCAGAGATTAAATGAGATGGTATGGGGTAGAAATGAAGCAATAAAATAAAATATATAGGTGAGGGAATAAATAAAATAAAATTGGCAAATTTCTCTGACCGTGTGTTGGCAGCGTAGAGTCAGTGACAATGATGTAACTCAGTGTCCGTGAACACCTCAAGCTACAGCACCTCATCTGGAGGGAGCCTCTTTTTAGTGATAGGAATGGTTGGGCGCAAATCCAAGAATACTGGGATGGCATCCAGCACCTTATCTGTGCCTCCATCCGAAGGGTTAGTGGTTGTGTCAGGACGGGCATCTGACATAACATTTTACCAAATCACTATGTGGATTGACAAGACCATACTGGACTGGTCAAGGCTCCATACCGGATCGGTGAAGGCCTGCGTTAACAACAGCTGCCATTGGTGCTGCGCCCTCACAGGGTCCCAATGGAAACTGGAAAATCCGCTGTGGCGACCCCTGAGAAACAGGGAACAAGCTGACAGAAGAACATCTGGAGGAAGCCTCTGCAGGGCATTGAAGAGTGATATACACGGTTGCCACTTGTAACAAATTTATCATGTGAACACCTCAAAGAGTATTTATCTTTCTCTGAGTTAAGAAAGGACATCACATCTTTAAGCCATGTAGAGATGGAAGGTGGCTGTGCAGACTTCCATTCAGGAAGAATTCTGCGGCGGGCTAACAAAGTTTGAAAGTGACAAGTCTGCTTGTTCAGAGTTTAATGAGGACAAATCCGTGGGGACACCGAATATGGCTATTACGGGGCATGGTTGCAGGTGAATCCCAAGAACACCAGAGAGGGTCTTGAAGATTGAATGCCAATTCTTATGGCAGTAAACAAACATATTTAGGGAAGTAAACAAACATGACTGAAGTCACAGGGGGATGCATGACATCTGTCACACATGTCATTTACATTCGGATGTATGTTGGATAGCCTAGATTTGGAGAGATGTAATCTATGTAAAACTTTGAATTGATGAGACCGAGACTGGCGTTTATCCCACCACTCCTCAGTGAGTTAACACCTATTTATTGTGCCCAAGCAGTTTTTATCTTGTTTGTAGAATGTGCATCAAACGACATAATAAATTAATAGATGTGGAAAATGGCCACTCTGTCAGGGGAGTAGAGTTATGAGATCATCCCAGAGTTGATTGGGACGTAGAGCCGGAAATTTAGGAAAATTGGAGGAGACATAATGCCTAATCTGAAAGTAACGGAAAAGATGAGATGGAGGTAATATACATTTAGAGGCCAGGGTGGAGAAGCTAGCAAAAGCGTCATTTACAAATAGTTCTTGGAATGTCTTTATACCTCTCCAGAGAGAGAGGTCCATAGAGAGAATGTCATCTATTGGGATATGAAAATAGGTGATTTCTATTGGCAGGACCCTGAAGAAATGCAGAAAAAAAACGTAGTGTCTGCGAAATTGGTACCAGATCTTCAGTGTGGAGAGAACTATAGGATTACTGGTGAAGTGAGAAGGGCTAGTTTGGAGAGAGGAGCAGAGTAGGGCAAGGAGTGACATCGAGGTAAGAGATTGAGCCTCTAGCTGGCACCATAGGGCACCTGGAGTATGCAGCCAGAACAGGAATTTATGAATATTCACTGCCCAATAGTAGTATAAAAAGTTAGGTAATGCGAGTCCTCCGCTTAATTTGCATCTCTGAAGTAGAGATCTGCTGACCTGCTGGTATCCATCCTCCCCAGATGAATGTAGTGACAGCTTGGTTAATTGATCTAAAGGGTTTGGATAACAACAACAGGATGGATTGAAATAGGTAAAGACATTTGGGTAAGCTATTCATTTTAATAGCATTGAGTCTGCCTATAAGCAGTAGTGGTAGGTAACCCCATCTATGGAAGCTAGACTTCATTTGAGTGAAGAGGGGAATGAAATTTGCAGAGGAAAGAGCAGGTAATGAGTGAGTTACCTTCACACCAAGGTAGGTGAAACCACCGCGGCATAACTGAAAAGGCAAGTCAGACTGCTGGAGCTGTAGCGTAGCTGGATTTATCAGGAAGCATTCACTCTACTGAAGCTTGTGGCCAGAGAAGGAACCAACATTCTCTCTAATTGAAATAATAGAGGATAAAGAGGCAACCGGATTTTTAACATAAATTAATAAATCATCCTCGTGCAGAGATATCCTATATTTACACCTTCTCGTGTCACGCCTTGGAAGGAGGTGGAAACGTGCAAAGCTGCAGAAAGAGACTCAATAGCCAGTGTGAGCAGCAGAGGGGATAAGGGGCATCCCTGGCTTTTTCAGCATTCAAGGGCAAAATAGTTTGAGTGGGTGTCACTGGTGCAGACACTAGCATGGGAGGATGTGTACAATAGATGAATCCAAGAGCAAAATTTGTTCCCAAAACCGAATTTCTTAAAGACAGAAAATAGATACTCCCATTTGATGTGATCAAACGTCTTCTTAGCATTGAGGGAAATAACTACTTCAAAGCAGAGTGGAGGATTTCTTAGAGTAAATAATGTTAAAAAGTGTACATATGTTGAAGAATGAGCATCTCCCCTTTAGACAACCAGTTTGTTCCTGATATAATTTCTGGTAAGACTGCCTCCAGCCACCATGCAAGGACCTTAGCCAGTATCTTTATATCCATGATGAGGAGAATGATAGGCCTGGAAGAGCTACATAGAGTAGCGTACTTCCCCTTTTTGAGGAGTAGAGCTATGGAATCCTATTATGTATTGAAGTAAGTGTAAATGAGCCTTTTTCAAGAGATTTATTGTACATAGATAAAAGCAGAGAGGCTAGTTTGGCATGGATTTTTTTTTTAAACTCAAGCAGAAAACTGTCAGGGCCTGGGGCCTTACTGCTCTGCATTAACCTGATAGGTTGAATAATCTCATCAAAGGTGAGAGGAGAACGAAGGCCATCTGCAACCTCAGACACGACTGAAGGAGTCAGCAGTTCATCCAAAAATTGGGTCATGTTAGTAGTATCTGATGGCAACCCCAACTTATACAGGGTAGAGTAAAAAGATTTGAAGGTATCATTAATCCCTGAGGGGTCAGAGATCGAGGAATTTAGAATTTGGGGAATTAATCGGCAGGTAGCAAGGCATTTTAAATTGGTGCACCAGCAGCCAACTTGCCTTGTCGTCATGTTCATACAATGTACCATGTGAGCGCAAAAGTAAACGCTCTGCGTCTTGAGTTGTCAAGAGTTTAAATTCAGATTGGAGGTTTAGGCGCTGTTTATATAGTGCTGGAGACAGACTTAAAGCATACTGATGGTCTAACTCAAGTAAAGCCTTAGAAAGTTCATTCAGTTTTGCCTTATGGGTCTTTTTAAAATCTGAGGAATAAGAACTAATTTGCCCTCTGAGATAGGCCTTAAATGACTCCCATTGGAGTGAGTAGGAGGTGGAGCTTGTCAGAGTGAAAATAAGAAAATTATCAATAGAGGCGGAGATAGTGTTACAGAACTTTGAATTAGACAAGACTCCAATATGGAGGCGATTGAGTTTATGTAGATATGACTATATCTAGGGCCAGGAGTCTGTGATCAGAAAGAGTGATTGGTTAATATTCAGAGGAGGCAACCTTAGGCAGTAACATATGATTGATGAAGAAATAGTAAATGCAAGAAAAGGTGTGATGTACATGTGAAAAGAATGAATACTTACGAGACTGGGGATGTTGATATCGCCAGGGATCAGCACAACTTTTCAGAGACATGGAATCTGAAAAAGACTTTAGTTCATATTGGGAGTAGAGCAGTCTAAGAATGGGTCAATAGCACAATTTAAGTCCCCTCCAAATATCAAAAAGTGGGTGTTAAGATAGGGAATTTTACTGAGTAAACTGTTGGCAAATGCAATATTATCAAAACCAGAGCTTATGCAGTGGTGTTTGAAAGTTGTTAACCCTTTAGAATTTTCTATATTTCTGCATAAATATGACCTAAAACATCATCAGATTTTCACACAAGTCCTAAAAGTAGATAAAGAGAACCCAATTAAACAAATGAGACAAAAATATTATACTTGGTCATTTATTTATTGAGGAAAATTATCCAGTATCTGAGTGGTAAAAGTATGTGAACCTTTGCTTTCAGTATCTGGTGTGACCCCCCTTGTGCAGCAATAACTGCAACTAAACGTTGTTTCTGGTAACTGTTGATCTGTCCCGCACATCGGCTTGGAGGAATTTTAGCCCATTCCTCTGTGCAGAACAGCTTCAACTCTGGGATGTTGGTGGGTTTCCTCACATGAACTGCTCGCTTCAGGTCCTCCCACAACATCTTGATTGGATTAAGGTCAGGACTTTGACTTGGCCATTCCAAAACATTAACTTTATTCTTCTTTAACAATTCTTTGGTATAATCTTTGGTAGAACGACTTGTGTGCTTAGGGTAGTTGTCTTGCTGCATGACCCACATTCTCCTGGGATTCAGTTCATGGACAGTTCATGGACAGATGTCCTGACATTTTCCTTAAGAATTTGCTGGTATAATTCAGAATTCATTGTTCCATCAATGATGGCAAGCAGTCCTGGCCCAGATACAGCAAAACAGGCCCAAACCATGATACTACCACCACCATGTTTCACAGATGGGATAAGATTCTTATGCTGTAAAGCAGTGTTTCCCTTTCTCCAAAAAAACGCTTCTCATTTAAACTAAAACGTTCTATTTTGGTCTCATCCGTCCACAAAACATTTCTCCAATAACCTTCTGGCTTGTCCACATGATCTTTAGCAAACTGTGGACGGGCAGCAATGTTCTTTCTGGAGAGTGGCTTTCTCCTTGCAAACCTTGCCATGCACACCATTGTTGTTCAGTGTTCTCCTGGTGGTGGCTGTCATGTATGAAACACTAATATTGTTCTAAACTGTTTAAGTAGATAACTGGAAAGTGCACACGGCAGGCTTATGACAGTAACGTAGTATATTTATTATTACGCTGTAACAACCTAGCTATCCCGAGTAGAGCGGAGTACCAAGAGAACGCCCTGGTGGCGATTCTGCCTTATATACTCTTCAGGAACAACCAATAGCTGACCTCCACCTCATTCAGCACCAATCACATTGGTCTGTGCACATTCAAAACCAACCAACCCACACTGGCTAATATTCTGTGTTGAGAACACCACAGTGGCCTCATGAACATTAACATTAGCCAATGTGAGAAAGGCCTTTAGGTGCTTAGAAGTTACCCAGGGTTCCTCTGTGACCTGGCCGACTATTACACGCCTTGCTCTTGGAGTGATCTTTGATGGTCGACCACTCCTGGGGAGGGTAACAATGGTCTTGAATTTCCTCCATTTGTACACAGTCTTTCTGACTGTGGATTGGTGGAGTCCAAACTCTTTAGAGATGGTTTTTTAACCTTTTCCAGCCTGATGAGCATCAACAACACTTTTTCTGAGGTCATCAGAAATCTCATTTGTTCTTGCCATGATACACTTCCACAACAGGTGTTGTGTAGATCAGACTTTGATAGATCCCTGTTCTTTAAATAAAACAGGGCACCTACTCAAACCTGATTGTCATCCCATTGACTGAAAGCACCTGACTCTAATTTCACCTTCAACTTAACTGCTAATCCTAGAGGTTCACATACTTTGCCACTCACAGATGTGTAATATTGGACAATTTTCCTCAATAAATAAATGACCAAGTATAATATTTTTGTCTCATTTGTTTAATTGGGTTCTCTTTAGCTACTTTTAGGACTTGTGTGAAAATCTGATGATGTTTTAGGTCATATTTATGCAGAAATATAGAACATTCTAGAAAATTCTAAAACTTTCAAGCACCACTGTACATTCACTAGTATAACAGGAGTATGCCAAACGGTAATAATTAGATATCAAATCTCTATGCCCCAGTACAGTGATGGGGACACTGTGCTGTAGGAGATGCCGTCCTTTGGATGAGACATTAAACCGAGGTCCTGACTCACTGTGGTCACTAAAGATCCCATGGCACTTACCGCAAAGAGTAGGGAGTTCCCCGGTGTCCTGGCAAAGTTCCCAACCTGACTCCATCTGGCCACCTAATCATTCTCCCATGTAATTGGCTCAAAGATTCCTCCCTCTTCACCTCAAGCTGGTGTGTGGTGAGCATTCTTGTGCAAAATGGCTGCCATACATCATCCAGGTGCATGGTACACATTGGTGGTAGTTGTGGTGGTGTCTAGAAAAGTGCTATATAAAAGTAATGATTATTATTATTATTATAGTGTTATTTAATGTGCAAGTGGGTCTCTTGAAAAAAAAAACCCACACACATCTGCTTTTAGCTTTTTCAGATGGTAGAAGACTTTTGATCTCTTGACAAGGCTGTTCATGGCTTTCACATTCCAAGATAAAAAAAACTTTGTGGAGTTGGGCCTATCTGGACTCGCATCTTTATCCGCCATCTAAACTGTGTGAGCTCACTAAAGTATATAGCGGCCCAAGCATTTGCCAAAGGATGAGAGCGAGATAAAGGGAAGAAAAAGAAAAAAAGGAAAACAAGAAAACAACAATAACAACCAACCACCCACCCCACCCCAACCCTATACCCATGTCTCCATCCCCAAACGATGGAAACAGCAAGAAAAACAGTCTTGCAGCTTCGGTTCACAGAGGTGCACACCTCCTAATGTACAGTGCTCTACCTCTGCAGTTCAACTTTATGTGTGGAAAGCAAGCATACATATGAGGTAAGGACAGTTCACTTTTCAAAGAACTGGTAAAAATCCTTTCAACGGCAACACATAGCCTGAGGAAATGGGTATTATGGGTACTACAGAGCCCTGGAAATGGGTATTATAATACCTAATATAAAAAAATTATAATATGAAATTATAAAAGGTTATTAATGGGTAGGTGATGCATAGGCAGATTTTGAAAATGAGTTACAAAAAACAAACAGCGTCCATACCAATCTAGAACACCAGGGGTGAATAACCCAGAGTTACTGTAATGCTAATCCTCTTCCATCATGAGCTGATAATCTCTCAGGAGCCCTGAAGTGACACCTAGTATAGCCCAGTACTGCCTTCGGGTCCGTGAAAGAGTGTTGCTGGCCATTGTGGGTGACAATGAACCTCGCTGGGTAAAGCAAAGCCATAACTGATGCCCAGTTTGTGGTGTAGAATCTTCCTGGCCTGAGTGAACGCCCCCCTCCCTTTCACCACGGTTGGTGGGTAGTGGGGAAAGAGCTGAATTCAGTGGCCCTGGTATTTAATTCCTTGAGATCAGCTTTTCGTAGGATGTCCTCCGTGGCGTGGTAGTACAGTAGTGAAGCCTCAGGACAAGTGGGTGAGGCAGCTCCCCGACGGCAGTACACTGTCGGAGGGACCATTGACAGCAGTCGATCAGCGGCTTCTCATCCAGGAATAGCTTGCCGATGAGTTGCTGAGCAGCAAAGTTCCAGGGTCATGGGCCCTCCTTTCCATCTGGGACTCCTATTATGCAGATGTTGTTCCTTCGCGATCACCCCTCCAAGTCCTCACATTTGTCGGACAGTTTAACAGTTTCGGCTGTCAGGCGAGCCATCTCGTTTTGCAGCTGGGAGATATCCTCAAAGTGTTGGGTTGCTGCCTTTCCCACTTCCGTAATGGTTTCGCTATGCACTAGCATAGCTTTGATTGCCACCATCGCCATTTGTGTGTCCCTCTTCATGATGGAGATATACCAATTCGAGTATCGATCGTGGCACAGATGTCTTTCTTTAAAAAGAAAAAAAGAAGGTGGCATGGTGGCCCAGTGGTTAGCACTGTTGCCTAGCAGCAAGAAGGTCCTGGGTTCGAACTCCGGGCCATCCCAAGTCCTTTCTGTGTGGAGTTTGCATGTTCTCGCTGTGTCTGTGTGGGTTTCCTCCGGGTCCTCCGGTTTCCTCCCACCATCAAAAAGACGTGCATGTTAGGGTTAATACTCATGTCTGTGGCCCTGAGCAAGGCAATGGAAGGCAGAGCCGGAGTTGGTCCCTGGGCACTGCAGCTGCCCACTGCTCCTATACAATAGGCTGGGTTGAATGCAGAGAACACATTCACTGTAAGAATACAATTCGTTGTAAGATACAATGACAAAATATAGTGGCTTTCTTCTACTTTCTTGCTTTGGGCCATTTCTTTGCAAAGTTTCTCGAGGGCGGTAAGCACCCTGTCAACCAGGACGCCGCTCTCTTCTCAGGAGTTTTTGCTAGGCGAGCTCGGCGCTCTCCGGGGCCTCCTTCCATCGCCACGGTCTTTGCTGTTTTAGCTTTCACCATTATTGAAAGTTGATCATTCAGGTCTCAAATGGTGTTATGCCTATGAAATGAGTGATTAAATTGCGAGCTGGTGGGGTTTGAACTTGCTTATGGATGTTGTTGAAAAGTAAAACTGCGGTGCTGTTGAGAGTGTGACTAATCGCTCATTGAGAGTGTGACTAATTGCTCATTGCATCCCACAGGAAGTCTAAAAATCTTGAGTTTATTGATAGATGTGAAGAAAAAAAAAACAGAAAATTGAAACTTCTGAAAACATTTATGAAAGATGGCTTTTGCAGCGTTGGTGTGTAAACCTAATGGAGAGAAAGTGAGACTGTACTTGTCTTTCAACATGCAAAATTTCAGACTCGGTGTGCAATGACCTAAAATAGACTAAAAGGTTTATTCAGTGATTTAATCTCTAGACTGAACAGTGATGATAATAACGGTTGCTACGTTGGTGTTCGACTGCTCTCAGCACTAAAGAGCGAAACTAAATGAAAGAGTCGCTGGTGGTGTTTTTTTCCTTCCCTACCACCAAACAAAAAGCATGGTTGCGAATGAGTTAGTTATTGATGTTGCTTTACCTGTTTCTTGGTATAAAAAAGAAAAAAAAATTGACTTCACGCTCACAGCTTCCTGACTTATTCTTTCACATTTGTCTGATATGGTGATATTAGGAAACACATTGATGTACAATAGAAGGTGGTGTATTTATCTATAGTAATTTATCTTGTATCTACTCTATCTGGGCGGCACGGTTGCGCAGTGGTTAGCGCGGTCGCCTCACATTAAGAAGGTCCTGGGTTCGAGCCCCGGGGTAGTCCAACGTTGGAGGTCGTCCCGGGTCGTCCTCTGTGTGGAGTTTGCATGTTCTCCCCGTGTCTGCATGGGTTTCCTCCAGGGGCTCCGGTTTCCTCCCACAGTCCAAACACATGTAGGTCAGGTGAATCGGCCGTACTAAATTGTCCCTAGGTATAAATGTGTGTGTGTGTGTGTGTGTGTGTGTGTGTGTGTGTGTGTGTGTGTGTGTGTGTGTGTGTGTGTGTGTGTGTGTGTGTGTGTGTGTGTGTGTGTGTTTGTGTGTGTGTGGGTCGACCCTGTGTGCTAGTCTGGTGGCCTGTCCAGGGTGTCTCCCTGCCTGCCGCCCAATGACTGCTGGATAGGCTCCACCAACCCTGAGAGCAGGATAAGCGGTTCGGAAAATGGATGGATGGATGGATGGATGGATGTACTCTATCTTGTATGTTGCACTTGTGTCCATGATACAAGGCCAGTATATAATGGGTGTGAACTGGGTAAAGCAAAGTTACCAACTAAAGTGAGAAGTCGGTCGTCTCTTCGCTGAAGGCTGTTGAAAGTCATTGTCATTTTTATTCATGAATATGCTTCTTGCCAAATCAACCCAGCATGGACATCAGGGGCTCTGTATAGAGTTTTCACACTGTGCTCAGAAAAAAAGGTTCAGCCAATAACTTCAAAATAAATAAATCAAATAAAAGCACTTGGGTCGAAGCATCTTTATTTACCCTGGCGTTTGAATTTTTCTGACACAAGAGGCCTGGCCAGGACTTGAACGCGAGTTTTAACAAAATGACTCTGGTGAACTTTTCACCCTAAATCATCTCCCCTTTGCTTGTCATTGCTGTGCATATGTTGATAAGATGAAGCCATAATTCCCAACTAGTCTGAGCCAGAAATGAATCTTTTCTAAATACAGCAAAATCTCCCTTATGCTATACAGTAATTACTGAGAGTCAGTGTCATGTAATGATGCTTGAATCGATGTAATTGCCAGCTCTTCCTGCCAAGTGCCAGCCCTGCTCCATTTGCAGCCGAGCAGCAACTGTTTTGATCCGCAGAAGAAAAAAAAACCTTTTACTTTCTCTAATTTTGATAACACTGCTGAATATCACTAAATACATCTCGAATTGGACTAAATACCCAATCAAAGCTTTATCTAGCCGCTGAATGTTGCTATATTTGTGTATGATTAAGATTTTATTTGTGTACAGCATCGTCATCCAAGGCTTGTCTTCCTCTGTACAAACTTGTCAGTGTCTTTGCAATGATGGCTGAATGGTCTGAAAACACCGGCCCAGTCTTACAGGCAGAACATTTGTATACAACGTGCTGTCAGATCCCAAAATTCGTTGATTGCCAACATATTGACGAACTGGGATGTAATTGTGGACATCTGTTTTACTTTAGACTTAATTTTTTTTGTGTGACTTTTCCCCCCCTTTTCCCCCCAATTGTTTCCGGCCATTCACCCCACTCTTCTGAGCCATCCCGGTCACTGCTCCACCCCCTCTGCTGATCTGGGGAGGGCTGCAGACTACCACATGCCCCCTCCGATACATATGGAGTCACCAGCTGCTTCATTTCACCTGACAGTGAGGAGTTTCACCAGGGGGACATAGCGCGTGGGAGGATCACGCTATTCCCCCCAGTTACCCCTCCCCCCTGAACAGGCGCCCCGACCAACCAGAGGAGGCACTAGTGCAGTGAGCAGGACACAAACCCACATCCAGCTTCTCACCCGCAGTCTCCGCAGACACAGCCAATTGTGTCTGTAGGGACGCCCGACCAAGCTGGAGGTAACATGGGGATTCGAACCAGTGATCCCCATGTTGGTAGGCAACGGAATAGACCGCGACGCTACCCAGACACCCCTATACACATGTATTCTTGTCACAAAGTGGCTTAGTCCCATTCGGCCACGCAATACTAGTTGGCATGCTTTGTATTCATGTGACATAATGTTCACAATCAACATATTTTGGGAACTGCAAATATGATTTATACAAGCGTTTGTCTACGACACTGGGTTAAAAGCACAACGGTACAGACCAGTGCACTGCCATCTTTAACCCCCCCCCCATGTAGTATTAAGTGAATCTCAAACAGTAGCATGACAAAACAATATTCAAATGCATACCTACAGCCATGCATAGTTTATGCTAAAAATGAATTAATTTTACCTGACGGTTCTTTTTTTTTTTTAAGAGATTTGTGTCATCCAGTTTCCAATCTGTGCCGTGCAAACAGAGCTGTGTTTGCCATGCTTTCTGACAGCGTCCGCACCGGTGCCAAAACTGCTTTGTATGCATCCAGGCAGCTTAAGCCATTTTGGGCTAATAAGGCAGAAGAGGAAAAACAACATCAAAGAAATTGGCAAAGTGCAAAAAGTTAGACTCAACAAAAGGCTGTTGAGTGTGACTTCAGTTCCATGTGGATTTAAATGTGCCTGTGTGGTCGTTTGGTTGACATCTTTCTCTAGGGCCCAGATTCTAGCCGGCCTTCTGTCCGCAGCTAAGAGATTTGAACTCTGTCACTGCCGTTATGCAAAAATACGCCAGAAGTATATTGACCTGAGTATGCTGGCCGGCAAGCAGCAATTGCGAGAACTTTTATCAATTTTCTCCTCTAAAAGCTGGTAAAATACGGTAAATAAGTCTGTATCAGGGGTGCCCGACTGTAAAAACGGATCGAATGATGTCTCTTGTCTGTTTTATGTGATTTCTTTACTTCTTGTCTTACGTGGCTTCTGCCACATGTCAAAAAATGGCCCCCAAAACCTGGTACTCGTTTTCATGTTCCTCTTGGGCAGATTATGAATCAAGAACCGACACGTAATGGCCCTGTCGGACGCGTTTGGGGGGAGTCGCAGAGGACAGCAAAATAGGTGGCATTTTCAAAACGTTTGACGGGAATTTCAAAACTTCGCGGGACAAGTTCATCATTTTGTGATTATTTATTTATTTAACCTTTATTTAACCAGGAGGAATCCCGTTGAGATTACAAGACTCTTTTTCAAGGGAGGCCTGGCCAAGATAGGCAGCAGAAATTAGAAAGCACAGTTACAAAATCACACAGTTGCAAAACTACACATTTGAAAATACAAAAAAAATGTAAGAAAAAAAGTAATTACAAGATAGATTACGATTGATAGCAACGAAAACCTGTCCCATGCTAAGTATGCGCTAGCACTAGCCCTGCTAAGAGGAGGAGGAGCAGCAAGGAAGAAAAGGCCGTGGGACACAATTTTATCTTTCCCTCCATTTTGCCGTCCTTGGCTGGCTGCCTAGTTTCTATTGGTCACAGTGCGCGGCGTGCGCAGCGTGCGCTTTCCTTGACACAGCTGAGAGCCCTCGTGGCACCACGCGAGCCATTGGCACGGGTTTCAGAGCACAGTGGTGCCATTTGTCGCCTTGTGTCTGGAAGGGCCTTAAGCGGCTCACTGAGCTGACAATATATGGGTTTCCATTGCAGTTTTCTGCAAAATAGAAGCTATTAAAAAAAAAAGTCGACGAAATACTTGCACGAATAGTTTGTGTTTCCACTGAGCGACATCTGGTTAATATTGCGATATGGCGACGGGTATGCAAGACCTGATAAGTGGTGGCGTGGTATTTTCAATTGCAATGCACCACAATAGCCGTGGTACCATTTAATCAAAGGCGACAAGGACGTGTGATGCACGCAATGCCGGAAAGGCACATCCCTTTTACCTGACAGTGGCCACTATCACGAATTTATGGGAGGTCGTAGTCCGCAATCAGTGCTTTTACATGCACAGTTAAGTCGAGCTACGGTTATAGCTCGATTAGGCCATGTAGTTGGTGTGTGTGTGCGTGTGTGTGTGTGTGTGTGTGTGTGTGTGTGTGTGTGTGTGTGTGTGTGTGTGTGCGTGTGTGTGTGTGTGTGTGTGTGAATTAATTAATTGTAAAGCACTTTGAGTGGCTAATATTGTGGCTAATATTGTGTAGGTCTTCCTCATGCCACCAAAACAGCTCTGACCCATCAAGGCATGGACTCCACAAGACCTCTGAAGGTGTCCTCTAGTATCTGGCACCAAGACATTTGCAGCAAATCCTTTAAGTCCTGTAAGTTGCGAGGCTGGGCCTCCATGGATCGGAATTGTTTTTCCAGCACATCCCACAGATGCTTGATTGGATTGAGATCTGCAAAATTTGGAGTCCAGTGCAACAACTGAACTCTGCGTCAGGTTCCTCAAACCATTTCTGAACAAGTTGTGCAGTGTGGCAGGGCGCATTATCCTGCTGAAAGAAGCCACTGCCATCAGGGAGTACTGTTGCCATGATGGGGTGTACTTGATTTTCAACAATGTTTAGGCAGGTGGCACGTGTCAAAGTAAATTCCACATGAATGCCAGGACCTAAGGTATTCCAGCAGAACATTGCCCAGAGTATGACACTGCCTCTGCTGGCTTTCCTCTGTCCCATAGTGCATCCTGGTGCTATTCTTGTAAAAGAAAACATGATTCATGAGAGCAGGTCACCGTCTTTCATTGCTCAATGGTCCAGTTCTGATGCTTACGTGCCCATTGTAGGTGCTGTCTATCATAGCCTGCATTAACTTTCTCAGTAATTTGAGCTACAGTAGCTCTTCTGTGGGATCGGAACAGATGGGCAAGCCTTCGCTCCCCACGCACATGAATGAGCCTTGGGTGACCATGACCCTGTTACTGGTTCACCAGTTGTCCTTCCTTGGACCACTTTTGGTGGGCACTGACCACTTCATACTGGGAACACCTCACAAGACCTGCCGTTTTGGAGATGCTCTGACCCAGTCGTCTAGCCATCACAATTTGTCCTTGTCAAAGTCGCTGAGATCGTTACGCTTGCCCATTTTTCCTGCTTCCAACACTTACAACTTCAAGAACTGACTGTCCACTTACTACCTAATATATCCCACCCCTTGACAGGTGCCATTGTAATAGAGATTAGATAAGATGTACTTTATTAATCCCTGTGGGGAAATTCATCCTCTGCATATAACCCATCCAGACACACGCTGTAGCTAGGAGCAGTGGACAGCCACCGTGCAGCGCCCGGGGATCAACGCTGGTTCTTCTTGCCATGCCTTGCTCAGGGGCACAGGCAGGAGTATTAACCCTAACATGCATGTCATTTGATGGTGGGAGGAAACCGGAGCACCCGGAGAAAACCCACCGCAGACTCGGAGAGAACATGCAAACTCCACACAGGAAGGACCTGGGATGGCCTGGGGTTCGAACCCAGGGCCTTCTTGTTGTGAAGCAGCAGTGCTAACCACTGGTTCACTGTGCGTCCCACAGCATTGTGGCCCAGATGTAACGAGATAATCAATGCTATTCACTTACCTGTCAGTGGTTTTAACGTTTTGGCTGATCAGCATATATTTCTATGCTTTTGTGTCCTCTATTCTCTTACTTAGATTGGTAAACTGGATAGAATTAGTTTGGTAACCCACTTAAACATAGGTGGCTAATCTGTTATGCTATGGATTGGCTTATTCAATTTTCTAGTTACTAATCACACTTTTTTCAGTATTGTCTCTCCACTGAATCCTTTATAGGTATTTCTCCATATATTCCCACAGCAGAAAGCCTTTATTTTATACAGCAATACCAAAAGATGTGATGGTCCTTGTGATGGCCTGGCGGCCTGTCCAGGGTGTCCCCCCGCCTGCCGCCCAGTGACTGCTGGGATAGGCTCCAGCATCCCCGTGACCCTGAAAGCAGGATAAGCGGTTCGGATAATGGATGGAATAACAAAATACATTAAGTGGAGTCTTGACATTTTCCCATCAGTTAACACCTTTAGTGTTTGTGGGGGATTTGTCAAATATCAAAATCTTATACTGCAGCTCACATAGAACTCCAAGCTAAGGGGGGTGAGGACAGAGGAATAACTGCTGCTGATGAAACGTTAAGGCTGGAGTTAGGTCTATGATCTGAAACATGAAATATATATATATATATATATATATATATATATAAAAGAGGAGAACACGTTCATTATTTACGCTACCCCAAGTGAGTTGGCAACAGCTATTTTTATGGGCTTGTTACGTTGTATTTGGAAGACTGCTCTTTTTATTTGGGACATGTCTACTGAGTGGAGCACTCATGGGTGGCCAAAGTATAATATTGTCAAAGGGAGATTATTGAGTCAGAATGTGCTTGTATAAGGAAGATAAAGATGTGAGACAGGGGAAACGTAGACCTTTTTTTTTACAAGTTCCTATCCGTTTGGGCTTGAGTACAGTGACGAACGGACAAGTGGGACATTCGCAGTACAGTCTGGTCAATTATTCATTACCCATGACAACGTTGCAGAGCTAAATGGCCGGCACAACACACAAACAATCTCAATTAAACATGAAGATGAGCGAAGTAGAAAAAAAAACAAAAAAACAAGATACTCGTGTGACATACTTCTCAGAGATGTAGTCTCCGGGCAAAATAGTCCACGCTATGACGTTCCCCTAATGTGCTGTGCATGATTTAAATGGCGTTTGTCACAGACAAACCAGCTCAAGGATCTTGAGATAGAGGCTTTGCGTTGCATGATTTTGGGAACAGGTTAGTTGACATTAGCTCAAAGGGAGGAGTGGTGTGCGATCACTTCGGCTGGAAGCCTCCAGTAGGTCTGTATATATGGACGGGGCACTGAGCATAGCGATGACAATGGATGGAGCGTGAACTCCTGCTCACCTTCCCGCCTGTCAGTAAAAACCTATTCATTGATGCCAGGCGCAGATAGGAAACGCACACGTGTAAGCACACACACACACACACACACACACACATACACTCGCATGCACGCACGCACTTTTGTGCACACATTTTCTCCTCTGTCCGTGGCTCTGGCGGATCTGTTGGAATTGGTAATGACGCAATCCATCTCCTGCCTATTTTCAATCGGGCTGTGGGAAATGAGATAGGACGGTAATGGAATCGCATTGATCTGAGTTTGCTCTCATGTTTATGGTCCGTAAGTGTGGAAGTCATTTCTAATGTTCCTTCCCATGCTGGATCTCAGTGTTTGCTTCATTTCCAGATGCGAAGCAACTGCATGGACCTGGAAAAAGGAACTCACTCAATTATTCATTCACACACTCAAGGTTGGCTATTCCATCGCTGCAAGGGAGGCAAAGTGGCAGATGAATTAAAAAAAAAAACTTGGAGCATGGCTCTAAAATTTGTGTTCGCCAAAGTTTGATAATGACAACAATGAAATTATGAAAAAAACATTGAGTACAATGTGAAACACTTCGGTTCGATTCCCTGCGAATCCCCTTCAGACAGATCATACCATTTTTCCGACTAGTACATAAAGCTGCTTGCCAGTGATCACTGTTGCTACCAGATTTAACAACTTTTCCAATCCCCTTGGGAAAATACTTCATCAAAAGTTGTTTTTTTTTCCTCCCAATCTTTGTTGTTGACTCCACTACAAAGTGATCGGGCACGGTGGCCCAGTGGTTAGCACTGTCGCCTCACACCAAGAAGGTCCTGGGTTTGAACCCCAGGGTTGTCCAACCTTGAGAGTCATCCCAGGTCGTCCTCTGTGTGGAGTTTACATATTCTCCCCGTGTCTGCGGTGGGTTTTCTCCAGGTGCTCCGGTTTCCCCCACCATCAAAAAGACATGCATGTTAGGGTTAATACTCCTGTTTGTGCCCCTGACCGAGGCATGGCAAGACAAATTGGAGGTGGTCCCCGAATGCTGCACGCCGGCTGCCCACTGCTCCTAGCTACACAGCTAGGATGGGTTGAATACAGCAAAATAGTAGCCCCACAGGGATTAATAAAGTAGCACAAAAAATATATATATAGAAGCATGTGACATCCCATTATACTCTTCTCTTTGTCAAATATTTGCATGCGCCGATGTCAGCAGGATGCCTCATGACCAAACAAGACATTCGCAGCCATTCTGAAAATATTGTTTGAGCTCAGAAAAAAAAAATGTTGTCCAACTTCCAAGAATGTAACCTTAAGCCCCACATGGCAAGGTGAGCGACTCAGGTCCGTTAGTTTAGCTGTAGTGGCTCCTCCCTGGATTAGTTTGTCCTTGTACATTTTGCAATCACCAATGCTAGGGAAGGGGGGAAAAGCCTGCCTTGCTTCTCAATGAGGCAACTTTCCACACAGGGTCAGTTGTTGACCTGGTAGGCATATTCCAGTGAGTAGGTAATTGGTTTTTGGCTGTTAAACAGTGCCAATGAAAACTATATGAGTCAACCACTGTTAACTTGTTGTTTATATACATTCTCCAATAACACAACTGTTATAACCCTCATAACGGTTAGTTTAGTTATTGTGTCAAACTTGTATTCCATAGCAATATATTCCTGTGCATGCATGTGTGTATATCCCTGGGGAAACTAACTATCTAAGTAACCTGGGGAAAGCCCGGTTTGGCGCCCCATCTGACCTCGCCTCCGACCGAGGCCCACAGTTCACATCCAAGCTCTGGAACGCAGTCACAGAGAGTCTGGGGAGTGAACCTCCACCGCGTACCACCCACAGACTAATGGGCTGCAGGAGTGGTACCATCGTTCCATGAAGGCCGCTCTTTGGGCCAGCCTCAGTGACCATAGTTGGACTTACAGGTTCTTGTGGGTCATGTTGGGCCTCAGGAGCACCTCAGGACCACTTCCAAGGAGGACCTCCAGTCCTCATCTGCTGAACTGGTTTACGGCCAACCGCTGTGGGTCCCCGGGGATTTCATCCCCAATGCCATGCCCCAGGAGGTCTCCACAACACGAAGCTGCTGCCGTCCAACATCAGCATAGATGAGAGGAATGCATTCATGACTGTCAGTAAGGACAACAACGTCATCATCCTTCCAGTGGACAAAGTTTGTCTGGTTTAATACACTGTTGTATTAAACCAGACTGACTGACATGAAAAAGTTGTGATGTTACTTAGCAACATATATACTTACGAGTCTATGAAACGAGATTCAGGTAGTAGTTACAAGAAAAAGGTGATAGATGGTCTGAAGCTGTTAGAACAGGACAGTGCCATTGACATAATTTTGTACCATAGATTATACCCAGGGGAAGCTACACCTAGTCTTGTATGGTTACCTTAAGATACATAAACAGGTGCCATTACAGGCTTTTGTTGTTATCATTAACTCAGTGACCTACAACATCTCTAAGTTTCTTGTATCTATTCTTGATCCATTGGTAGACAGTACTGAACATCACATTCAGAACAATATGGACTTTGTGGACAAGGTGAGGGACATCATTATGGAGACAGATGAAACGATAGTCTCTTTTGATGTTACATCCCTCTTCACATGCATTCCTGTTGCTGAAGGAGTGGAGGTAGTCGATATGAAATTACAGGACGACCCTACCATTAGCCTACCATTAGCAGTAGCACCACCCTTGGCACTGACCAAGTGTGTCTGCTACTGAAACAGTGTGTTCAGTCCACATACTTCACATACAGGGGGCAGTACTATAGGCTGAAGCATGGGTGCGCTATGGGTTCCCCAGTTTCACCTTGTATAAGGAGGAATTTGAGAAGAGGAATCTGATGTCATATCCAGGGACACCACCTAGCTATTGGTTCAGGTTTGTGGAGGTCACCAGTTTTAAAATTAAAAATAAGGACTAACCACATTTCACTGACCACATTAAATATGTGGACAACCACATCAAGTTCACCAGAGAGGATGTGAAAAATCACAGGTTAGCTTTCTTAGACTGGGGAATTGTAATTAGTGATGGGGGGGCATTTGAAAGTTAATATTTACCGTAAACCGACACATACTTATCAGTACTTAAGGTTTGACTCTTATCATCCACTGGAGCACAAACTAGGAGTCATCAGGACGCTGTACCACTGAGCTGACAACGCCCCCACCGACACAGCAGCCGGGGAAGGGGAGAAATACCACATTAAGCAGGCCTTGGCTAAGTGTGTTTATCCTAACTGAACGTTTGCCAAACAGTGCACCGGCTAATCGAAGAGAGGAGAAGGACAACAGCTGCCTAGTAAATCAATGGCGATTCCGTATGTGGCAGGAGCGTCAGAACAGTTGAGACGCATATTTTCCAAACACCGCATCTCGGTTGCTTTCAAACCCCAAAACACGCTGCACCAGAAATTGATCCTTCCCAAGAATCGGGTGTCCCGGCACGAACAGAAGCAATATAGTGTACGCAGTTAAGTGCCAGGAAGATTGCTATGATTTATACATCAGGGAAACCAAAGAGACTCTGGTAAAGAGGATGGCACAACACAGAAGCACTACCTCATCAGGCTAGGGCTCCGTGTTCAATACCCATCTACAGGCCAGTGGCCACTCTTTCAAGGATGAGGATGTGCACATCCTTGATTGGGAGGAATGGTGGTTTGAATGGGGAGTCAAAGAGGCCATCTGTGAAGAGGGAACAACCATTTCTGAACCGGGGGGGGGGGGGTAAGAGTACATCTGTCGCCATCTTAGAATGCTGGGATTGCAACTATTCCCCAATCCTCTGTGAATAGTACACGTGGCCATTGTAACTCTAATTAATAGTCATGGCAATTTGCATATGAAACTGATCGCTGATTTTGGTCAGGATGCAATTGTGCTGTTTTCGGTGGTTATGCATTTGTGCTGTTTATAAGGTTGGGTGTACGTGCAGTCAGCTGAGACTGATGAAGTCACTTTATATGAGTGATGAAACTTTTCTCCCACTAAACTTAGTGTCAAGATGAACCGATTCAACTTTCTGGGATGTACTTACCTGGATTATTGAGCATGCATCAAGACATGCCCTCAAAGAAGTCTAGATTACTTTTTATGTCGGAGAGGCGCATGATGATAGCAGTCAGTTTGGACTCCATGGATGTGGTGCCTCTGTGGATTTCTACAAGTTTGTTTTTGTGTCCACTTGAATTTTCTGTAAGGATGCTGTATATGTTAGCAATATCAGCAGCAACCCTGCCTGGTTCACTGTCGAAAATGCTGTTGGTGGCATCTGGGTAGCATAGCGGTCTATTGCGTTGCCTATCAACACGGGGATCCTGGTTCGAATCCCTGTGTTACCTCCAGCTTAGTCAGGCGTCCCTACAGACAAAATTGATCGTGTCTGTGAGAGGGAAGCCAGATGTGGGTATGTGTCCTGGTCACTGCACTTAGCACCTCCTCTGGTCGGTCGGGGCTCTTGTTTGGGAGGGAGGGGGAACTGGGGGGAATAGCGGGAGCCTCCCACGCTCTATGTCTCCCTAGTGAAACGTCTCACTGTCAGGTGAAAAGAAGCGGCTGGTGACTCCACATGTATCGGAGGAGGCATGTGGTAGTCTGCAGCCCTCCCCGGATTGGCAGAGGGGGTGGAGCAGCAACCGGGGGAGCTCGCAAGAATGGGGTAATTGGCTGGATACAATTGGGGGAGAAAAGGGGTAACCCCCCCCCAAAAAAGAAAAGAAAATGCTATTGATAGCATTAACTGTAGCTGCTGTTGGCTTAGCGCTGCTAGCACCTTCCGAGGTAGGCGAGGGGGGATTTCTTGAAGTTGTGATTCTTCTTGCATTGTTCTTGCTGCTTTGCATTTTGACCAAGTTACGTTTGTTTTTGGCTCCGAGTGCATCAACGTTGTGCCGTGCTAATATAGTTTTAAGTATATCTTAACGCCACGATGGATGGAGTTGATTTTCAAGCAGCCGTTCTCAGACTCTATGTCGTGTTGACCGCCATTGGGGAGGTTTTTAAGTTACAGTTGTGTGACTATGCAATACTCGGATGGAGCTAACGTTGTGGGCTTATGGGCCTCCCCCTTGATCAATCCTTCTCCACCCCACAAGCGACTGCAACAGCTCATAGAGACTCGCACATTGTCTCCTTTACCATGCTCGCAGACATTGTGCAATGCCCGCAGTAACTCTTCTACATATCCACCCGCTTCATATTCCACAAGAATATGATTGGGATGACTGCAGGGGTCCCAAAAATATGGCTTCCCAAATGTTCCCTTGCATCACAAAGTAGCCAGTGAAGTGTGAAATGAACCGATGTGGTGACATGTCCAGATTGTTCCCCGTACAGAAACATTGGAGAGATTGGATCGCGTCCATCTGAGCAAGAGGGTATATGTGTTATAAACAGTTGTGTGTGTGTGTGTGTGTGTGTGTGTGTATGACTTCTGGCGCATAAACAGCAGCCGTACAGGATGTGCCCACTGCAGTGGAAATGTGTGAAGACTGCGAGTCCCTTTCTCAGCAGTCTTTGTCATCGTAATAACAATAATAAGATCACCTCGGAAAAACCCTGCTGCAAGTTGACTCCACTCTCTGTTGCGGTACCGGGAGTTTGAGTTTCCTTGTCGGCGCAAGGACTCTGTTATTTACTCTGCTGTGGCCACCTTTAAGTTGCTTGGTTTTCTGTTGGTTAAGCCCCCCTCGGTATCATTTCCAACCCCAAATCAATTCCGGCAGGGGAAGTTCAAAGACGAGCGCAAACAACGTTGTATTCGGGCGAGCGAGTTTCATATTCCACTGTGATGCGTCCTAAAACAACAGTCTGCTGATTGTGGGTGTAAGACAAAACTGCGGAGAGTGTTTGGATGTTGTTCAACTGCAAATATAATATAAAGTATATGGTGTTGGTGAGGCTTCTCACCCGAATTTAAATTCTAAGGATAGGGGGTGTCATCCATTGTCATTTACTGTATCTAGTACCAGTTTTGTGTGTAAACTCCATTTAGTCTGGGAATTAGCAAGTACCTCCTGATTCAATATTGAAGTTATATTTTAATGCTGATTCTATACATATTACAATTTTTTGTTGAATTTCTAACAATTTCTTACAATTTTTTTTAAAGGCTTCATCCCCTTTCATGTACAGTAAAAAGTGAAAACTGCAATAATACAGAGAAAATGTACAACAAAATGCATTTATTTTAGTCCTAACATGTTACAACAGCTTAAAACATGAGTATATACAGCCTGGTATGGGATATATATATATATATATAGAGAGAGAGAGAGAGAGAGAGAGAGAGAGGGGGGGGGGCAGCAAGGTGGCCCGGTGATTAGCATTGTCACCTCACAGCAAGAAGGTCCTGGGTTCGAACCCCGGGGTTGTCCAACCTTGGGTCATCCCAGGTCGTCCTCTGTACGGAGTTTCCATGTTCTCCCTGTGTCTGTATTGGGTTTTCTCCGGGTGCTCAGGTTCCCCCCCCATCAAAAAGACATGCATGTTAGGGTTAATACTCCTGTCTGTACCCCTGACAGAGGCATGGCAAGACCAACTGAAGTTGGTCCCCGGGTGCTGCACGGCGGCTGCCCACTGCTGCTAGCTACACAGCTAGGATGGGTTAAATGCAGAGAAGAATTTCTCCTGCGGGATTAATAAAGTATATATAGCGATTTTTGTTTTTTTTCCGAACCATCACTGGTGTAGATAAAAGTGCTCAACAAATGAGGAGCGAAATATTAAGATGTATTAAAAAAAAACTTTAATGCATTTCAGTACAAGCTTGTTTCATGCTTTGCGCACTCATCAGCTGCCAATGTGATGAAACAACAAAGAAGAAGAACGCAGTCAATACATATTATATTGCCCCACCTCGTGACATGGGGCAGCATAACATTTATTTACAATTTTGCACTGAATTGATTTTTATTTTGGGCATCCCTTTTGAGTTGTGTAAGAGTGATTTAGGACGATACAAATAAACTTGACTTGGCTTGACACATAGTTTGTTTTGGGGCTTTTGTGGTGTGAAACTAACTCGTATAGAGGGGAAAACGCCGGTGTTCAAATTGTCTCTGTTGCTCTCGTGGCCGAGCCATAAAGGTTAAATGGATTGAGTGACCCCCAAACTCTTAAGGGTAAATGCACTTTATCGTCTCAGATCGTCTTAAAACCTCATGGCTCTGAAGGTCTATCAAGGACCTTGACTAACTCCAGCTTTCCACACGAGATAATGTCATTTTCCCACAGGTCACAGAGACTTCTTGCCCCCGAGTCAAGGGCATATTGTCTTCTTTAGTGTTTTAGAGCAGAACATCAGTACTCTTTGCCTATTTTCTCTACACAAACACTTTCCTTTCCCCTCCTCTGTTTCACGTTTCCTGTTTTCTTTTGTATACATCTGTGTCATAACCTTTGTCCCCATCTCACTGCTGTAATCCAGTAAAAATAACCTAAGCCAGGTTTTAGTATTAATTTTTCTTGTGTACAGCCTTGATCAGTTTCATACAGATACTTCTGACTTTGTCTCTAATTACAATAAGAATACATCTGTCCACGTGGAATTGGAGTATATTTGACACTGTAATTTTGGACACTGTGTAATCAACAGGGTGAGTTGGGCAAATAGGACAGAATAGGCAGATATGATAAGTGCCAGACAACAATGACACTTCCAAATCATGATACCTTCATAAGATCCATTAAGAACTATCCAGATCTAAGCAGTACCGCCACGGTGTCCTGGATTCAGTTAGCTGTTGAACCTTATTGATCCGGTTGTGTCGAAGTGCTAAAGGTTAATGTGATGCTCATCGATCTGGATAAAGCCTTTTACTTAAGTCCACAAATACTACGGTTTGTTCAATAAGGCCCCCTGGGTATTGTACACACCTTAGGGATAGTGTCAGTCTTCACTGCATTTTGGGATCCAGCATCCAGTGTTTCAGGAATACCTAAGAACACCAAGGGACACCGTAGAGTTGTAGTGTTGTGTTTTCGAATAAGTAGGCTAAATTTTGATGAATATTTTATCTTAAAGGCTTGAGTGTCTGTAAAACCATGTGATGTTTTATTGTTATTCCATGAAGAAAGACAACAATAAGTTGCAAACACAGATGTGTGGCTTGGCTGCATTTGTTGTGTTGTCCATGATAACGTTTGTAAGAGTGTTTGTTGCAATGTTCACCAGGTTGCTCCAATATCCCGCAATTGTCTGACCCATCCTTCTTAGCTTGTTTTATAATTGAGTCATTATAATACATATAACAGATAATAGCACTGGTTTGCTAGTTAGCATTCGCTTGCTGTTGCTCCTTTGTCTTGCTCAATCCAGGTAAGAAGCTCAAAGAAGGTGGAGTCAGTTCATCTGGATACAATGTTTACTGACAGATACATTTCATCACTCATCTAAGTGGCCTCTTCAGTCTCAAGAGGACTGATTTAACCTTCTCTGAGTTGCTCCGACGGTTAAAAGTGGTAAGGTGTGGGGCGTCCGAGTAGTGTAGCGGTCTATTCCGTTGCCTACCAACACGGGGATCGCCGGTTCGAATCCCCGTGTTACCTCTGGCTTGGTCTGGTGTCCCTACGGACAGAATTGGCCGTGTCTGCGGGTGGGAAGACGGATGAGGGTATGTGTCCTGGTCACTGCACTAGTGCCTCCTCTGGTCAGTCGGGGCACCTGTTCAGGGGGGAGGGGAACTTGTGGGAATAGTGTGAGCCTCCCACGTGCTACATCCCCCAGGTGAAACTCCTCACTGTCAGGTGAAAAGAAGCAGCTGGCGACTCCACATGTATCAGAGGAGGCATGTGGTAGTCTGCAGCCCTCCCCGGATTAGCAGAGGGGAGGGCTGCAGCAACCAGGACAGCTCAGAAGAGTGGGGTAATTGGCCAGATACAATTGCAAAGAAAAAGGGGGGGGAAATCCTCCCCCCAAAAAAAGGTGGTAAAATGTAAGGCCGGCTGGAGAAAAACTTTTCTGTGTGAGGCTACAGTCACACGTGTGCGAATGCAGGCGAATTACCATTTTCTACCGAGGCAAAATTCACATCTTGTTCTGAATGTGGGCAGGATGTGATACCAGGTGGGGTCAATCACACACAGTTGTTTGCGATTGGTTAAGGCTGTGGATTCGCCACTCAAAGTTGATCTCCACGCGAAGCGAAAATAAAAATTTCCTTCGCCACCAGAATCGAATGTTTTATTCGCCCCCTTGCTCGCATAGAATGGAAGTGAACTGGAGCCGGGGGTGCATATTCACGTTAGTTTCACACATGCGTGACCATACCCTGACACAAATAGCATCAAAAATACAGATGGACAACAGCAAGCAGCAGCCAAAGCCAACACTAGAGGACTGCGGGGATAGAAACTGCTCTCCCAACTGGGAAGCTTTGTTTTTTTCCCCACTTAGCCACTTCTCTTGAGTGTAAACCACTCAGAAATGTATTATTTATATCCATAGTCCCCTGAGGCGGACCATCTTCAGGTCGCTTTAGGTCACAGCGAGCGTGCAGAGGCTCCTCTGTTTAGTTGAGTGTGTAGTATCCATAAATACACAGATACAGAGCTGCATGTCGACATGATTACTAATGTTCTGACCTGAGAATATAAATCTGATTCCTGGCTTGCCAGAGTTGCTGCACATTGCAATATTAATGGATCTTTTAGTCAAGCAGACATACATGCAGAGAGGTGTCAAGGTGATAGCCCGACTACCATGGCAGTGCACTGATGACCAAGCCGGCAGGACAATCTAAGAGATCGGAAAATCCGCCGAATGGAAGATGGCACAAGTTTTTAAAAGTGCTATCACAGAAACCCAACTGTCAAAAATGCCACATTCAGGCACTCTGTGGGCCCCAATTCCCTATTACAGAAATGAATGGTTTCAATATCTGTGCAATAGTGTGATAAGAAAGAACGGAATATCATTAACAGGGAAAGAGGCTATTAAAACATTTCATTTCTTCGAAGGCTCGGAAGTGAATCCTGCCTCTGAGCAGAGCTGCTTTTGTTTACAGAAGTCTTGGTATATTCACACCTCAACAATTGATCATAATTGAGATTAGCATATTAAGTACTTGCAGATATGATTTCATTAAGAGCCGTCTTGGATGGAAAAACACTCTAAATTCTGTTAAAGTAGCTAAAACGTAGGTCTGGCAACCCCCACCCCAGAGGAAGTATGAAGCTAGAAATACAGACACAGCAGAGGTGGTTGTTCACAAAAGTGTCTTACAATATCGTCTGCATATTTCCTATGTATAATTGATTAGAAGAAAGACAATAACCAACAACCGCTTTATAGAAAACAACCCCATTTCATTGCTTTACCTACTCAACTCTTCTACTGACAGATTTGCAAGAAAAACTCCTTGCAAATAAGTTCCATTACTTCCATCCATTATCTGAACCACTTATCCTGCTCTCAGGACCACGGGGATGCTGGAGCCTATCCCAGCAGTCATTGGGCGGCAGGCGGGGGGAGACCCTGGACAGGCCGCCAGGCCATCACATAGTTCCATTACTTTGCGTTTCAAAATCTGACTTAACACTTGATAGGAATCAAAATTGGATTTCTTGTTTTTTGGGGGACCCCCCCCTTTTCTCCCCAATTGTATTTGGCCAATTACCCCACTCTTCTGAGCCGTCCAGGTCGCTGCTCCACCCCCTCTGCCGGTCCGGGGAGGGCTGCAGACTACTCCATGCCTCCTCCAATACATGTGGAGTCGCCAGCCACTTCAGTCCCCCCCCCCCCCCGAGGAGGCGCCCCGACCGACCAGAGGAGGCGCTAGTGCAGCGACCGGGACACATACCCACATCCGGCTTCCCACCCACAGACACGGCCAATCGTGTCTGTAGGGACACCCGACCAAGCCGGAGGTAACACGGGGATTCGAACCAGCGGATCCCCATGTTGGTAGGCAACGGAATAGACCGCCACTCCATCCGGACACCCTCAAAATCAGATTTCTATCTGAAATGGCAACAATTACCAAGACCGGTCGTTCCACAAAACGTGCTTTTAATGAGTTGGGTCATAAGAGTTAATTCATAAGAAAGATGAGATTCTTCGACTGCTGTAAGTAAGGTTGCCCTTTTGGCAACCTTGCTCTCATTATGTTTCTGCATCATCTTACCATGAGCGCTGGAAGTACTGGTAAGTGAGCGTCATATAGCACTTCGCTTGCAAAGCAGTTATTGCATCAGATAAAAACGCCCTGTCAAAATCAGTCAGTTTCTTTCTTATATTAATATAGCCAGGAAAAAAAAACTGTAGAAAACTGATATAACTGTTAAAAATCTTTTTTTAAAGTCAGTGACCGCAGTGACTGGCACAAAAGGACAAATGATTTTCATTGCTTTTTCCCATACACCGTGAGCACGGGGCATTGCTGGAAGGGAGATACTGGTATTGTGCGTGGAATTGTTAAAAGTATTTTAGATAATGACAAAATTGTGGTTGGTGTTCCTAATATAACTGCAAGCCAACACTTTGTAAAAATAAAAGGGGTAAAAAAAAAGAAGAGCCAGATGTAGTTTTTTTTTTTCAGATGACGAACACAAAACCCAACACAATCAAAAGTTGGGAAATGCAGAGAAGTTGAACGAGTGTAATAACACGAGAGTGCTTTACCGATACTGCAGCATTCAGAGGACCAATTCAGAGCTTTATACAATACATAAAGATGAAATCACAGAGCCTTGCCCGTTATTTGTGGCTAGGCATAATTTTTCTCCCCGGCTTGTGAAACATCTCAAGTCATGGGAAAAGGAAAAAAAACACTGAATGTCTCCCATGACAAACTCTCCAACTCCCCTCATGTCAGTGTTTATGCAGTTCCCAGCGGTCCCACAGCCCAAACCTTACATTATGTCCAAACCTAATTCGCCTAAACTGTTTGTCCAACATTGTTTCTTCGGGGAAACGGCCATTTAAAGACTGTAGCGCTAATAAAAAAAGACCCTCTAAGTCAGATGCTTCAACGCTCAGTAAAAACCTTCCAAGTTTTAACTCATTATATTCAGCTTGTGCGGCTTTTATTTTAGTGTGAACGGATTATCGTTTGTCTCGAACTCATATTGAACCTTCCGTGATGCATAATTTGTTAAATCCCTCCCTTGTTTTGCGGCACATGGGGAGGAATCAGTAAACCAAGAGACAGAGCACATTATCATCCTGAGGAGGTGGCGAGGAACATTTTGCTTCTCATGTTATTATGAGACTGGGAAAAAAAGAAAAAAACACCTGTTGCAGAAACCAGCGAGCCTTGCAATTTAATTTTATCAGCCCGCAAACAATCACTCATTAGGTAGTGGCAATGATGATGGAAGCCAGTGAGCTGTGAAGCAATGCATTCTGGGGCGCAATACATAACACGGGTCCTCTTTTTTTTTCCTACTTGGGGGAGGAAGCTACTCGGGCAGATCCTCGCTGGCAGCGAGACTCTCGTGTTTTGCGACACCAGTCATTCACAGCTAATGTCATGGTGTTTAACCTTTTTAATAATGAACAAAATTGGATGTGGCAACTATGTCCCATATTAAAATTTCCAAATTAATTAAGTCGGCATTTACTATTCAATCAAACAAGCGAGCGTTCAAAATGAACTCAACAGGCCATCTGTTATAAGATAGATTTACATACTTGGCTTTCTAGAAGTATAATGGGCCATGTGTTGCAGAATGGACCTGCCTGGAGCCGAGTGGATCCAAATATTGCTTCTCGCTCAGCCAGACCTGCCTTTGGCTTATTGGTAAATCTGCTATAGTGCGGTGGCGCTCTGCTTAGGTAGGAGGTCAGAGTGGGACAGAAGTGTTGCGGAGTCCTCTGCAAAAAAAAAGCCGGCCATCAAACTATATTTTAGATCTTCATAGCAAGGGGTTCAGGTAAGCATTGAAGGCAAGGCAGGGTTTATCCGTGTAGCATGTTTCATACACAAAGGCAACACACAGTGCTTTACAGACAGCCTAAAAAGACGTTAAATACACAAGTCAAGTCAATTTTATTTGTACAGCCTAATATCACAAATTACAAATTTGCCTCAGTGGGCTTTACAGCAATACAACATCCTGACCTTAGACCTTCGCGTCGGATAAGGAACGACTCCCTAAAAACCCTTCAACAGGGAGAAAAATGGGAAGAAACCTCAGGGAGAGCAACAGAGGAGGGAGCTCTCTCCCAAGACGGACAGACGTGCAGTGGATGTTGTGTGTACACAATTTACAGAATACAACATTGAAAGAGGATAACAGAATTATAATAGAATGCCCTGTGATGGACTGGCAGCCTGTCCAGGGTGTCTCCCCACCTGCCACCCAATGGCTGCTGGGATAGGCTCCAGCATCCCGTGACCCTACCTAGAAAAAGCAGCTTGGATAATAGATGGATGGATATATGAAGAATAGGCAGCACGGTGGTGCAGTGGTTAGCACGGTTGCCTCACAGCAAGAAATGTCCTGGGTTTGAGCCACTGGGTAGTCCAACCTTGGGGGTCGTCCCAGGTCGTCCTCTGTGTGGAGTTTGCATGTTCTCCCCGTGTCTGCGGTGGGTTTCCTCCCACAGTCCAAAAACATGTAGGTCAGGTGAATCGGCCGTACTAAAATTTTCCCTAATTGTGAATGTGTGTGTGTGTGTGTGTGTGGGGGGGGGGCCTGTGATGGCCTGGCGGCCTGTCCAGGGTATCTCCCCACCTGCCGCCCAATGACTGCTGGGATAGGCCCCAGCATTCCTGTGATCCTGAGTAAGGATAAATGGGTTGGATAATGAATGAATGAATGAAGAGAAAGAATATGATGAGGAGGATGCCACGCAGCGTCCAGATGCCACCGGAACAGCCCAGGACCCAAGCCACACGGCTTAGTCACACGTCTGTGTGAGAGAAGGATATAACACCGAAAAGGATAATAAAATTATATGGATTTATAAGATATATAAAAAGAAAATGTGATGAGGGGGATGCCAAGCAGTGTTCAGGTGGCAACCGCCATCACCATGGAGACCTGGGAGGAGGACAGACTGCACGTGTACACAAGCGAGACTCACATCACACCATTCTCACACACAGAAGAAGGAAGAGAAAGGAGAAGACATCATTCAGAGGGAGAGAAAGACGTGAGAGAACAGAACAGAACAGAACAGAGAAATAAGAAGTGCACAAAAGAAATTAGAAATAGCCTAAAAAGAAATCTTCAAGGGGTCAAAGTGCAATGAGAAAAGTGCAAAGTGAATTAAGTTGCATCTCTGTAGGATGAAACGTCAGTCAAATAAGGCAACGGAGGACATTCAGAGCATCATGATGGTGTGGGGAGTAGAGGAAACCCCCTTTTAACCAGACGACGTGCGTTCAAGGCCCCGTGTTGGCGAGTATTCATCCTATGGAAGTCTAAGTAAAACAGTCTGAATCCATACCAGGACGAAAGGTACCAATCTGTGGTGGACCCTGCAGTCTGACCTGGTTGTTATGGTAAGAAAGCAAGCGTATTCCCCTGCGGTTATTATTATGTTAATGTTATTACAGTTATTAAATTTCTTCGAGCTGAACACTCAAGACTTTAATTGGTTGCTACTGGCACCAGTTTGGGGGAAAGAGGAAATCTTTTTCCCCAAACTGGTGCAGTTAAAGACACGCTCAGGTTCCATCCAAAGATGTTCTGTTGATAGCGCAGCGGGATGTTTACTTTTACGATCCGCTTCCCTTAACAGGGTTTCAGCAGCATTTAAAGTTCCCATTCGGCAGCTACATAACTACCCCTTGTCCCGCCACCTTTGCTGCTAC
Organism: Lampris incognitus; assembly: GCF_029633865.1. NCBI lineage: Eukaryota > Metazoa > Chordata > Actinopteri > Lampriformes > Lampridae > Lampris > Lampris incognitus. Next base: position 20,553,472 of record NC_079230.1, read on the forward strand.
AGTTTTTTTGTTGTTGTCTGTGTTTAGTGGTGTTTGTATATTGGATACCATGCGACCGGTGAGGCCTGCCCACTCACATTATCGGCGAGCGGCATACAAATAACACAACTTGTAAACGATGTGTACCAGATGCACAAAAGTTGAGTTTCATGTGCACTCGATATGTGTGGTTTCAATTCCTTAACTTGTTCATCGCAGCAGTGATGGCAACTTCAGTTACAGTGGTTTGGTTTGGGATTAAATTTCACCACTACTTTGGGCGTCCGGGTGGCGTGGCAGTCTGTTCTGTTGCATACCAACACGGGGATCGCCGGTTCGAATCCTCGTGTTACCTCCGGCTTGGTTGGGCGTCCCGGCTGACACAATTGGTCATGTCTGCAGGTGGGAAGCCAGATGTGGGTTTGTGTCTTGGTCGCTGCACTAGCGCCTCCTCTGGTCGGTCGGGGCGCCTGTTTGGGGGGGAGGGGGAACTGGGTGGAATAGCGTGATCCTCCCATGCAATACGTCCCCCTGGTGAAACTCCTCACTGTCAGGTGAAAAGAAGCAGCTGGCAACTCCACATGTATCGGAGGAGGCACGTGGTAGTCTGCAGCCCTCCCTGGATCAGCAGAGAGGGTGGAGCAGCGACCGTGACGGCTTGGAAGAGTGGGGTAATTGGCCAAGTACAATTGGTGAGAAAAGGCTTAACTGGGTTAGGTAGTGGCTACGTCCTGGTTTAATGTTAGGTAATGGTTAGTGAAGCTGCCTTACAGCTGCTTGCACACCTTCATCTAAGGACATGGTTTCAGAGAGGATGTCTATGGGGGTTTCATGGTGCATGTTTGGTTTTATTTTATCATACTAAAAGTAGCCCCATCATCATTTATTGCTTAATTATTGCTGGCCGGGGACGTTAACATTTCCTCCTGAGACCTTTCGGTGATGACACGGTCACTAATGATAAAGCCACCTTGCCACCATTTTTGCTACAGTATCATTTGTACTGCAACCAGCACCCAGTTGAAAACACTATCCGAGGGGCATTGGTATGGGGTCATATATATTTCTGACCCCACAGTGTCTGCAGTGACCAGGGGAATTATTTTGTCCTTTTGATCGAGGTTTAGTCTAAGAAACGTTTTTTTTCTCCCCAATTGCATTTTTGGCCAATTACCCCACTCTTCCGAGCTGTCCTGAGCGCTTCTCCACCCCCTCTGCCGATCCGGGGAGGGCTGCAGACTACCACATGTCTCCTCCAATACATGTGGAGTCACCAGCCGCTTCTTTTCACCTGACAGTGGGAAGTTTCGCCAGGGGCACATAGCATGTGGGAGGATCACACAATCCTCCCCAGTTCCCCCTCCCCCCCTCTGAACAGGAGCCCTGATCGACCAGAGGAGGCGCTAGTGCAGCAACCAGGACACATACCCACATCCGGCTTCCCACCCACAGACATGGCCAATTGTGTCTGAAGGGACGCCCAACCAAGCTGGAGGCAACACAGGGATTCGAACTGGCGATCCCCATGTTGATAGGCAACAGAATAGATCGCCACGCCCCCCAGACGCCCCAGGAAACTTTATTTGATAAATGTTGAGATATGTCTAACACACAGACTATGGTAGAAGAGATTATGCTTGACTATACCACTCCAGTTTTCGGTAAAGTTGAAGCTAAAAGGCACACAACAATAAAAGTGTCTATCAGTGAGAATAAAAAAAAAATAGAAAAAAAATAGATGAGCAACACCAGAGGGTCAGCTGTGTTATTTCAATCACAGAATACCAAATTGCAAAATGTGGTTTTTTTCCACTGTGGTTTCCAGATCAATAACTCGACTCATAGCCACGGTTATTTCGTATGACTCTTCGGAGGCCACGGATAGATGAGGTGGTGGGGGATTTACGTCACTGGGTGGTTCAGCACTCACTGAAAACAACACAAACCAATTTGACAAAGGGATTGTGTAAAAGAAATGAGCAGAATAAACAACAATATTCAACTGATTTAGAATAGGATGGGTAATTAGCTGAAAGGATGGCAAATGAAAACACAATAGAGAGAGTCAGCATATAAACTGGAAGGTGCTGAAGTGTATGCATTAGTGTGTGTGTGTAAAAGTGTAAAAATATATACAAAAAAAGCATTATACATAGTATTACTTTGATAGTTATTCGATGTAAATTCTATTCAACTCAATCATGGTTTCTCGGCACACCGTCACACGGTTTGTCAGGATGTCCTTCTAGGAAACATTAATGGTAGAGGTGTTGCCGCAAAAAAATATCCTGAATTCCTGTTTAAATCAAGACTCTCTTGTTCAAAGTGATGCATAGTGGCAGAAAACGCCATTATTTCAAACATTTAAGGTCGCTCGCTAAAGACTGGAACGGGAACCCAAGTACAGCGGTCTATCACGAGTGGTTAGCTGATGTCAAAATTAAATATGTGCACACTTTAAGGTCATGGGCGATTCGGAATTGTGGGATCAAAGGCTTTGTCTAAACAAGTATCGGCTAAACAAAGTGTAGACGTTGCTCCTAATAGCGTCTGGCTAAGACCCTTCATAAACATCTCTCCCACCATTACTGTAGAAACCAACTCTTCTGGCGTGGGGTTGTGTTGCTCTGTTTTGCAGGCAGAGTCATTTGAACATATGAGAGCCTTTATGTCTGATTTAGTTTGGTCTGTAGGGGCAGCTAGCAAAAACAATTCTTGTGTAATTTCCGCTGAGTTTCTGAGAGATGTGAAAGCGGGGAAAGGGATGCAGACCCAGATTGGTCCAGTGAATAGTAATAACTCCGTAAAACTGAAAGCACAGCTTTGTCAACTGCAGGCCACATGGTACAAAATAAGTGACACCACATGAAGACCTTTGCATTCAGACTTATGTGAATAATCTAGAACTACTACTACTACTAATACTAGTAGTAGTAATACTTTTGACTGCCCCTGTAAGGGGTCACCACAACGGATCACCTGTTTCCATCTCTTCCTGTCCTCTGCATCTTCCTCTGTCACGCCAGCCACCTGAATGTCCTCCCTCCATAAACCTCCTCTTTGGCCTTCCTCTTTTCCTCTTTCCTGGCAGCTCCATATTCAGCATCCTTCTCCCAATATACCCAGCATCTCTCCTCCACACATGTCCAAACCATCTCAATCTTGCCTCTCTTGCTTTGTCTCTAAACCGTCCAACCTGAGCTGTCCCTCTAATATAATCATTCCTAATCTTGTCCTTCTTCACCACTCCCAATGAAAATCTTAGCATCTTCAACTTTGCCACCTCCAGCTCCGCCTCCTGTCTCTTCATCAGTGCCACCGTCTCCAAACCATACAACATAGCTGGTCTCACTACCATCTTGTAAACCTCCCCTTTCACCCTTGCTGGTACCCTTCTGTTGCAAAATGAGAAAATATCGTAGATGCTCACCGGTCTAAATTTGGGCTGGAAACACCTCTGCTACAACAAAGGAAAGTGAGGTTTGTTTGAAATGCTGTATTTTTTCCACACAACCTCTGCGGCGAGGAACCGCCAACAAATTGAGTGCACGATGCCAATCACGGCATTCACTCTCACTCCCCCAAAATCCATTGTATATTCAATTGTCCCTGCTGATCATCACAAAAGAGGCAGGCTACAGTGTGGCTGTGTGTCGGTAAATTGAAAGTGTAATACGGAGGCCCAGCGGTAGAGATGCGATTGCCTTGAGTAGATTTCTGAGCAAATGTGAAATAAAAATGGATGTCCCATTCCAAATAAATAAGGTGGGAATAATAGTGGGCAAATGACATTCGCCCGAGGTAAGGGAGGCCTCATTGGGCACACCATTTGCAAAAGGACACTGCAGCCATTTGCTTTTTATTGCCTCTCTGTTACTTTTTTGGCAGCCTGTGCTATCTCATGCTGAAATTAATTGGAAAATAATGTGCGTTGGAGTCGGTGAGGTTAGTTTTTTTTTACTGACGGGGCAGGATAACGTTCAGCTTAAAATCCCCGTCTTTTTTTTTTGTGAAAAATGAAAGGGGGACGATGAGCAAACACAAAGCCGTGGGTTTCTGTCGTTATTGTCGTGTCACATGAAACAGAGCAAACGCTCTGTAGCCCCGGCTGTGGCAGCGGTTGGTTAGCCCGCCTGGCGTAGGCCAGCTGTACACAGACGTCGCCTGCGGCTGTTCCTCGTCCCGTTTCTACACATCACACCGGAAGGGAAGGAAAATACAGGTGCCGCGTTGGATCTCACATGTACAAATCTGCTCTCGCATAAAGAGTAATAAACCTTCCATTGCGCTGACACAATGTTATGACCACGCAACCAAATACCCCAGTTACACAGCCAAGATAATGAACCCCGAGCGGTTCCACCCGAGGCGAAAGATTCTCAAGAGTTTTTAGTTACAACATTTATCTGAACGTTGTGAGGCTATTTTAACACAAAAGTGCCATGCTGTGTGCAACCTCAAAATGTGGTCTTTGCTGAAAACACCCCACCCAAAAAAAAAAAACTGCTGCTGTCAAAATGACGACTTAAAGATTTTACTTTCCATTAGTTACGAGCCAGCCTCGGGCCAGCCTTGTGAATTGCGGTGTCCGTCTCGTCCATTTAAAACTTTGCTTTCATACAAACTTTCTCAGGCACATTTCGTCATTGTTTTCTCTTTAAATGCAACATCAGTTTCTGTGACTCAGTCTCTAGTAAAATGGTTTATGTAATCCTCCTATTTTCCTCTGAGTGCACCTATTCCGCGAATGACTGTCTTTACAAAAGGATACCAGCAAAACGCACCCCAGTTCAAAACTGAGACGTCATTTACACTTTTATTATAAGTATACACTGTCAGGGCCTTCATCTGGAGAGAAGAGTTGCTGTTACCTGCATGTATATACATGTGTGTGTGTGTGCTTATGTGTGTGTGTGTGTATCTTTTTTTTTTGTGGCACACATACCTTATCTAGAATGTTTACTGTGTGTGAATTACTGGTCTTATGATTCCAGCAGAGCATTGTAATAGTAAAAACACACACACGCATATATATATATATATATATATATATATATATACACTACCGTTCAAAAGTTTGGGATCACCCAAACAATTTCGTGTTTTCCATGAAAACTCACACTTATTCACCACCATATGTTGTGAAATGAATAGAAAATAGAGTCAAGACATTGACAAGGTTAGAAATAATGATTTGTATTTGAAATAAGATTTTTTTTACATCAAACTTTGCTTTCGTCAAAGAATCCTCCATTTGCAGCAATTACAGCATTGCAGACCTTTGGCATTCTAGCTGTTAATTTGTTGAGGTAATCTGGAGAAATTGCACCCCACGCTTCCAGAAGCAGCTCCCACAAGTTGGATTGGTTGGATGGGCACTTCTTTGAGCAGATTGAGTTTCTGGAGCATCACATTTGTAGGGTCAATTAAACGCTCAAAATGGCCAGAAAAAGAGAACTTTCATCTGAAACTTGACAGTCTATTCTTGTTCTTAGAAATGAAGGCTATTCCATGTGAGAAATTGCTAAGAAATTGAAGATTTCCTACACCGGTGTGTACTACTCCCTTCAGAGGACAGCACAAACAGGCCCAAACTTTTGAACGGTAGTGTATATATATATAATTTTCCAGAAACCATCAATGGTGTTGATAAAAGTGGAATATTAAGATAGATGGAGGAAAAAACTTGAGTACATTTCATTACAAGCTTTTTTTGTGCATGCTATCTATCTATCTATCTATCTATCTATCTATCTATCTATCTATCTATCTATATCTCTCTCTCTATATATATATATGCTGGAATAGGCTCCAGCATCCCCGCAACCTTGAGAGCAGGATAAGCAGTTAAGATAATGGATGGCTGGAGATATATATATATATATATATATATATATATATATATATATATACATATGGCGTTTTTTTCCCCGAAACCGTCAATGGTGTCGAGTGCTCGACTAATGACAAGCAGAATATTAACACGGATACAGGAAAAAAGATTTTAATGCATAGCAGTACAGGCCTGTTTCGTTCATCTCGCATTCATCAGCTGCAAATGTTTTTTCCACAAAGAACCATACCGTTACATTGGTACATCATAAGTACCGTCATTTTAGACTTCTTTTGATTTAATTAAAGACAGCAACAAACAGAAAAGTCTTCATCCTTGATTTAAAAGAACAGAGTTGCAGTAGACTTGCAGATTTCTGGGAGTTTGTTCCAGATATGTGGTGCGTAAAAACTGAAAGCTGCCTATCCATGGTTAGTTTTGACTTTGGTGACGGAAAGCAAACCTAGCCCAGATGATCTGAGTGGTCTGGATGGTTCATGATGTAGCAGAAGATCAGAAATGTATCTTGGCCTTAAACCATTTGGTGCTTTATAAACCAAGAGCAGTAATTAAAAATCAATTCTTTGACAGACAGGAAGCTATTGTAAAGACAGAACTGGGGTGATGTGATCCACTTTTTTTGGTCTTGGTGAGGACTCAAACAGCAGTGTTCTGAATCAGCTGTATCTGTTTGATAATTCTTTTTAAAGAGACCTTTAAAGACATTGTTACAGTAGTCGAGTCGACTGAAGATAAATTCATGGAAAAGTTTTTCCAAATCCTGCTGAGACATAAATCCTTTAATTCTTGATATATTATTCAGCAATAGTAGGCTGACTTTGTAATTATCTTCTTTTTTTTAACCCTCTTTTTCTCCCCTGTTGTATCCGATCAATTACCCCACTCTTCTGAGCCTTCTCAGTCACTGCTCCACCCCCTCTGCCAATCTGGGGAGGGCTGCAGACTACCACATGCCTCCTATGATACATGTGAAGTCGCCAGCCGCTTCTTTTCACCTGACAGTGAGAAGTTTTGCCAGGGGGACGTAGCGCGTGGGAGGATCACACTATTCCTCCCAGTCCCCTCCCCCCCTCAAACAGGCGCCCTGACCGACCAGAAGAGGCGCTAATGCAGTGACCAGGACACATACCCACATCCGGCTTCCCACCCGTAGACATGGCCAATTGTGTCTGTAGGGACGCCCGACCAAGCTGGAGGCAACACAGGGATTCGAACCGGTGATCTCTATGTTGGTAGGCAATGGAATAGACTGCTATGCTACCCAGACACCTGTAATTATCTTAATATGGCTATTTAAATTAAGGTCTGAGTCCATGACTATGCCAAGATTTTTGGCTTGGTTTGTGGTTTTTAACATTACCGATTGTAGCTGAGCGCTGACTTTTAATCTTTATTCGTTGGCTCCAAAGACAATTACTTCAGCGGCACGATGGCCCAGTGGTTAGCACTGTTGCCTCACAGCAAGAAGGTCCCGGGTTCAAACCCCAGGCCATCCCAGGTCCTTTCTGTGTGGAGTTTGCATGTTCTCCCTGGGTCTGCGTGGGTTTCCTCCCACCATCAAAAGACATGTATGTTAGGGTCTGTGCTCCTGACTAAGGCAATGGAAAGAAGAACTGGAGTTGGTGCCCAGGCACTGCAGCTGCCCACTGCTCCTATGCAATAGGATGGGTTACATGCAGAAGACGAATTTCATTTTAACCTGTACAATGACAAAATAAAGTGTCTTTCTTCTCTTCTTCTTATCTGTAATTGAAGGAAATTCTGAGACATTCAATTGTTGGTTTGTTCAATCTACTTGGTTCTTGTATAGGATTATAGTACCCTGGTGATGTGGTTATGTAAATCTGTGTGTAGTCTGCTTAGTTGTAGTAACATATTTTGTTGTTTTCGATAATCTGAAGTAGTGGGAGCATATCGATGTTAAACAGAAGTGGTCCCAGAATGGAGCCTCAGGGAACTCACAGGTTTTGTTTTTTGTTTTGTTTTTTTCCGCTCAGATTTATAATTACTTATAGACACAAAGTAGTCCCTGTCCTTTAGGTAGGATTCAAACCAGTTTAGTGCTGTGCCAGAAAGCCCCACCCAGTTTTTCAATTGGTCTAGTAATACGTTGTAGTTGACTGTGTCAAGTTGCAGCACTGAGATCCAATAATACCAGGACTGAGATTCTGCTGCTGTCTATGTTGAAATGGATGTCATTAAAGATCTTAACAAGCTCAGTCTCAGTGCTGTGGTGAGGTTGAAATCCTGACTTGAAGACATCAAAATAGTTATTTAGTGCCAAGAAGTTGTTCAGCTGCTGGAAAATGGCCTTTTCAATTATTTTACTTAGAAACGAGAGGTTTGATATGGGCTTATAATTGTTCATTAGTGAAGTGTCTAGATTATTCTTTTTTTAGAGTGGCTTCATGCCTGTGGGAAGAAACCTGAGAGAAGAGTCGTGCTGATAATTTGTAGAAGATGTGAGGCCATGCAATTACAAGCATCTTTGAGAAAGCCTGTTGGCAGAATATCAAGGCAGCAGGAGGAGGATTTCAGATGTTGTATTATAAGCTCCAAGTTTTTATGGTTGATGGGATCAAATTGTATTATGCTATTTGAATTGATTTTAGGTGGACACAGGGACAACACATACCCTGTACCTAGTATGGAGGCACTGACTGCCTGTCTAATTTTCTGAATATTTTCATTGAAGAAGGAGATAAATTTATTGCCGGCCCTGGTAGATAGAAATTCAGAGGCTACTGCCACAGGCGGCTTTTTTAGCCTGTTAACAGTAGCCAACTAGACACGTACATTATTATTAAAGTGCATGCATGCTTTAGTAAGTCGCACTCACGCTTTAATTAAGTTGCACACTTGCTTTACTAAAGCCTCACCACCATTGCGGTCAAAGGACGAGTCGCAATAGCAAATGAAAATGACATTATGATATACATCATATATTAGATGTTTCCTTGAGTGTGTGATGTAAATCCTAATTTCATAAAACCATTTCCATAATAGGTTTGCTGAGAAGTGAAATGCAAGTGCTCGACTGTACAAATAAAATTGACTTGACCATATAAAATTGTAAGTAGATTCATTGTACATTACAAGGAAAGTCATAAAAAAATCCTTAAGAGGTTTGCTGAATTGTTCAAGTGAATCCTGTTCATAAAAAGGGTCGTTCTGATAAGGATTCCATTGACCATGTCTGTAAACCTCTTAAGGATTTTTTTTTTATGTCAGTTGAAATATGAGAAAATTATGAATGGTCTAATGTAATTTGATCCTTTAATTTTCTCAAAAACTGTACAGAAAAATAACTCCAAATTTGACGTGGTTATAGTCGTGATTATCTTGAAAAGGATAATTTCAGCTAAACTCTGAAGGTTTTTTTTTAATGGCAGTTGAAATATGTTATAATGTAATTTCAGCTGACTTTCCCTTTATCTCAAAAACTACAGTAAAATAACTCCAACTCCAACTTGTCAATGTGTTACAATGTGATTATTTATTTATATAGCACTTTTAAAAACACAGTTACAAAGCACTATACACTCAATACAGAAAATACGAACAAATACGTAAAATAAATTGAATGAGTATAAAACAAGGCATAGGGAGTAACAGACCAAGCTAAAAACGAACCAAAGCAGAAGGCAGGGATAGGGATCTATAAAACGTCCTTTGAAGGTCCGTACATCGCTGTACTTTCCCTGTACGGTAATGTAATGAAGCTACTCACAACAGTTAAGAACATTTTGAGCTAAAATCCATTGCGCTTCTCAGTAAACCTTTTATGGAAATGGAAACGGATTTATAAGTCACATATTCAACAAAACTGATTTAATATATGATGCCCATTATAATGTCATTTTAATTTGGTAAAAAAAAGTATGAGAAAAGATCGTTGAATTGCGACTCTTTTGTCCTTTCTGGCTGCGCAAAGCAACAGTACACGTGACCACCGTGCGCGCGATTTACTTAAATCGCGTGTGCGACTTACTGAAGTGCGTGTGTAAGTGCGTGTATGTGCGACCTGCACGTGTACGATTTTCTAAGGGGCCGTTCAGACGTTGCATCTGTTGCACACAAACATTCATTATTTTCAATGGAAACGCGCAACAAGCGTGCTCAAAGCCGGAAGCGATGCCATCGCGGCCCACATTTGTTGTAATGCGCCTTTTTTTGGGGGGGGGCGTGATCGCGGACCACCGAGAAGGAAAAATCCCAACTTTTTCGAATCCATCAAGCGCACCGCAGGTCATGTGACAATAATTAACTAATAAGCTCCTCAGGATTTGCCTCACCCTTCCGTCCAAGTGCAGGTCCAGCAGTAAAGCTACTGTGAGGGGTTTACAGTGATGGAAATCCTTTTCTCTTTGTTTTGACTGTTAGTTTAGTCAGTGAGGCTTAACTGCTAAATTACCACAACTTTTCCACATGAAATGGCCAAATTAACAGACCGCCGCAGACGTAGGGATGGGCAACATGATCCGGAAAGGGCCGGTGTGGGTGGAGGTCTTTGTTCCAACCAAGCAGTTATACACCTGATTCTATTAGACAACCAATAGTCTTTGCTAAGGACCTTGATTTGTAGACACAGGTGTGTAACTGCTTGGTTGGAACAAAGACCTGCACCCACACCGGCCCGTTCTGGATCATGTTGCCCATCCCTTACCTCATCCCAGCACACAGCTTTTGGTTTCTTAGTAACGGCAGGCGTAACATTAGCAAAACCTCCCAAGCATTTTGGATAAATAAATGAAAGCAGCATGGCTGGTGTTTTCCACGCATTTTTAGACGCAGCATCTGACCGGCCGCTAAAGCATGCGTGTGTTTTAGTAAAGTGCATGTTACTTATTAAAGCATGCGTGCGAGTCATAAAATAAACACAAGCTTTATAAAAAAAATTGCATGCATGTCACTTCCCCGGCTCCGTACATATATGACAGTGTAAACTCTGCCCATTAATGTTATTACATTTCTATGTTTTCGTTTTTCATAGGGGAAACATAAGGCTCGGGTGAGTGCATAATACAATAATTCTAACTTGAGCGGATCTTGAAAAATACAGCGAAACTTTATCTGCCATTTCTAGGTAATGGTGCGTCTAAGGTGGTGGCCATCTGTAGCCACATCTAGCCCAATGCTTTACTTGCAATATATCTGCTTTTATAACAGCAGGTTGAGTGTCTTACATGCTGGGAACTGCTTTCTACAACTTGTTCTGGTCCTCCTCTCTTTTTTTTGTTTGTTTTTTTGACAAATATACAGTGTTGGTGCGTACTCTGTGGTACTGAAGATTAATTGATGCCAATTGAGAGGAGGACAGAATCATGGATGGTCAATGGTGGATGGTCAAAGTAATTTGTGCCCAACAGGTGGTTTAGGAGGATAGTAATTAATGTGATTATCTATTTGTCAAAAACTTTGAAATTAACTTTTTTTCTATTGTACACTGCAGCAGAATGGGGAGAAAAGAGAGGAAGAGAGATTAAATGTAAATCTTCCTTAAAGGGATAGTTCATCCCAAAATCAAAAATAACATGTTTTTCCTCTTACCTGTAGTGCCATTCATCCATCAAGGTCATTCTGGTGCGAGTTGCTGATTTTTGGAGACATCAGCCGTCAAGATGTCTGCCTTCTCCAATACACTGGAACTGAATGGCACGCAGCTTGTGTTGCTCAGAGCACCAAAAAAAAAAAAAAATTGAAAATCTCAACAGCAATTTCTCTTTCCAGAAATCATGACCTGGTTACTCAAGATAATCCACAGACCTTGTTGTGAGCAGTTTCATGTACACTACCGTTCAAAAGTTTGGGATCACCCAAACAATTTTGTGTTTTCCATGAAAAGTCACACGTATTCACCACCATATGTTGTGAAATGAATAGAAAATAGAGTCAAGACATTGACAAGGTTAGAAATAATGATTTGTATTTGAAATAAGATTTTTTTTTACATCAAACTTTGCTTTCGTCAAAGAATCCTCCATTTGCAGCAATTACAGCATTGCAGACCTTTGGCATTCTAGCTGTTAATTTGTTGAGGTAATCTGGAGAAATTGCACCCCACGCTTCCAGAAGCAGCTCCCACAAGTTGGATTGGTTGGATGGGCACTTCTTTGAGCAGATTGAGTTTCTGGAGCATCACATTTGTGGGGTCAATTAAACGCTCAAAATGGCCAGAAAAAGAGAACTTTCATCTGAAACTCGACAGTCTATTCTTGTTCTTAGAAATGAAGGCTATTCCATGTGAGAAATTGCTAAGAAATTGAAGATTTCCTACACCGGTGTGTACTACTCCCTTCAGAGGACAGCACAAACAGGCTCTAACAGGTACTATTTAATGAAGATGCCAGTTGGGGACCTGTGAGGCGTCTGTTTCTCAAACTAGAGACTCTAATGTACTTATCTTCTTGCTCAGTTGTGCAACGCGGCCTCCCACTTCTTTTTCTACTCTGGTTAGAGCCTGTTTGTGCTGTCCTCTGAAGGGAGTAGTACACACCGGTGTAGGAAATCTTCAATTTCTTAGCAATTTCTCGCATGGAATAGCCTTCATTTCTAAGAACAAGAATAGACTGTCGAGTTTCAGATGAAAGTTCTCTTTTTCTGGCCATTTTGAGCGTTTAATTGACCCCACAAATGTGATGCTCCAGAAACTCAATCTGCTCAAAGAAGTGCCCATCCAACCAATCCAACTTGTGGGAGCTGCTTCTGGAAGCGTGGGGTGCAATTTCTCCAGATTACCTCAACAAATTAACAGCTAGAATGCCAAAGGTCTGCAATGCTGTAATTGCTGCAAATGGAGGATTCTTTGACGAAAGCAAAGTTTGATGTAAAAAAAATCTTATTTCAAATACAAATCATTATTTCTAACCTTGTCAATGTCTTGACTCTATTTTCTATTCATTTCACAACATATGGTGGTGAATAAGTGTGACTTTTCATGGAAAACACAAAATTGTTTGGGTGATCCCAAACTTTTGAACGGTAGTGTAGGTGTAGTTTGGTCTAAGAAAATAGTTCCTACATGAAACTACTCACAACAAGGTCTTTTTGAATTTGGGGCGAACTGTCCCTTTAAGTTTGCTGGACTGCTACATTTTGATTGTTCTTATAAAAACACTGAATACATTATATGTTAAAATTACTCTGAACTCTGACACCCCTGGAAATAAATACTCTAGGCTATTTTGGATTGTTGTGTGAGTGAGAGACATGTTAATTGTGTAATGCACATTGCATGAAATCGGACAGTTCTCATGGGCGTTGATAAAGACCATGCTTCATAATTACATGTAAAGCAGGCTGTCATTATGGTAGTGCATTTTGAAAGTATGTCCTTTCCTGGGAAAGGAAAAAGAAAGAAGGAATCTGGAAGTTAAAACTTAGTTTACAGATAGAATGATGTCATGACTGAAGCCGGCCTTTGTTATTTGGACCGCCATTTCTACTTTAAATGGGTTTTTTTCTCTGATACCTAATCCCCCCCCTTTATTTCTCCCCAATTGTATCCGGCCAATTACCCCGCTGTTCCGAGTCGTCCCAGTCGCTGCTCCACCCCCTCTGCCGACCCGGAGAGGGCTGCAGACTACCACATGCCTCCTCCGATACGTGTGGTGTCGCCAGCAGCTTCTTTTCACCTGACAGTGTGGAGTTTCGCCACGGGGATGTAGCGCGTGGGAGGATCACGCTATTCCCCCCAGTTCCTCCTCCCCCCCCCCCCGAACAGGCGCCCTGACTGACCAGAGGAGGCGCTAGTGCAGCGACCAGGACACATACCCACATCCGGCTTTCCACCCGCAGACACGGCCAATTGTGACTTTTGGGATGCCCGACCAAGCCGGAGGTAACACGGGGATTCAAACCAGTGATCCCTGTGTTGGTAGGCAACAGAATAGACTGCCACACTACTCGGACGCCCCTCATACCTAATCTAAATTGAAACCCTCTGATTTGAATACAATCTATGCAAACCCAATAAGTCTTACTTTTCACATTCACTAAGTGGATGGCTCCTGATAGACTTGTATATATTAGTCTATCTAATATATATATGTATATATATACTATATACATATATATATATACGTATATATATACGTATATATATACGTATATATACGTATATATATATATATATATATATATATATATATTAGAATTAATGTATTAGTCAATGCATTTTCACATTGTTTGTAAAAGTGTGGTCTGAGCTACGGTATTTATATCTGGATGCATGCTCCATAATCCAGGTAAGTAAATCCCAGGAAATTGAATCAGTTCATCTGGACACAAACCTTGTGTCCAGATGAACTGATTCAACTTCCTAGGATACAATATTTATAATTGCATAATTGTGTACTTTAAAGGTAGCTTGTATGTGGTACGAGACGGTATCATGTTAATAAGGTAGAAGGCTTACATGCCAGTCGCTTAAGGAAATTACATTGTCTTGCAACTTGAACTCGGCTTTTGGTTAGCATCTTCATTTAATGATTAACCTCTGAAAATCTAATATCAGTGCGTGCTTGGTTGAAGCCAGCCCGAGGCGAGGCATTTCCTGAGAAGTCTGGAGCACAGGAAGCCAACTACAGCGATGTCCCGGGGTTGCGTGTCTGTTTAATTTATCCTGGAGATTGAAGTTACTGTTGGGAGTGAGAGGAAGGCTGCATGGATGGATGGAAGAACAAGTTGATTTATATTTTATGAAATGATGCGGGGATATGCGAGTCCCCATGGAGCTGTACGACCTGAACTTTGAATTAGACTAAACTCATCGATTTCAGCTGATAGTCTGGATAACTTTGTGTTACCAGTACATATTGCCACTAGCTGATATTTTTGCAGTGTGTGTGTTACAAAATGCAGGTGTGGTTGTATGAGGTGCTTCGGCAGAGGCTTTTTCTTTCAAACACTATGGGGGCGCCTGTAGATTTAACCCTCCCTTCAAGCTTTCAGGGATGTTTTCACCTTCTAGGACTCCATGAAATTAGTAACGTGATCAGTCATGCACACGGTAAAACTGCAGTCAAAAGGGTTTTGGTTTTCTTTTTTTCTTTTGTGTATTTGGTAGCAATTTATAATGACGTATACTTTATAAGTGTTTATAATGGATGATATAATGCATTAAAAGACCTTTTGGGTTGCCAGATCTGTAGCCCAGGTGGGAACAGTCTCCATAGACATTCTCTCTGAAACCGAGCTAGCCGAATCACTAGCCACTACCTAACCTCCACCCTAAAGTTAACCACTGTAATTGCACTCGTTGCTTATGCACAAAAATTTTTATTTTTGCGAATGCATTGCACTACATGTTCAAGTCGTTTTACTTGTACACTGGCTCGCTGAGAATGAAAATCAGCTGTTGTTGCTGGTCATGTTTTTTGCCCCCCCCCACAATTGAATTTGGCCAATTACCCCACTTTTCCGGGCCTCCGGGCCATCCCAGTCACTGCTCCACCCCCTCTGCTGATCCGGGGAGGGCTGCAGACTACCACATACTTCCTCCAAAACATGTGGCGTCGCCAGCCGCTTCTTTTCACCTGACAGTGAGGAGTTTCGCCAGGGGGACGTAGCGTGTGGGAGGATCACGCTATTCCCCCCCATTCCCCCCCAAAAAAGAAGCGCACCGACCGACCAGAGGAGGCGCTATTGCAGCGACCAGGACACACACCCACATCCGGCATCCCACCCACAGACACAGCCGATTACGTCTGTAGGGACACTCGACCAAGCCGGAGGTAACATGGGGATTTGAACCGACGATCCCCGTGTTGGTAGGCAACGGATTAGACCGCTACACTACCTGGATGCCGTGTGGTCATGTTGTTTGACAGAATATCTATGGAGACTCTCTCTTATTGATAACATCCCAATATGGCAACCCCAAAAAAAGCCTTTTTATTAATGCATTGTAACATTACTGATATATAACACATTGATAATAGTATTTCAGTATTAGTATTATTGCATGACTATTATCACTTGTAAAGTATTATCTTTTTTTAACAGCAAAAACATGCTATATTGGCATTTTTAGTCAAGTTCAAATGCTCACTACCCCTCAAATCCCAACCTTGGGCTTCACAGCTCATTGGCTTTGAAGAGCTCCAGAAAATCTATTCTCTCCATGTCTGTCATCGTTCAGGTTGACAAGCCATCCATTCTGGCCTCAGATGATCCCATAAATTGAGAGCCAAATCTAAGAGGACAGACGGAAAGACAGACAGGCATATAACAGATAACCAGACGAAAATGATTGTACACAATACTATCTATCTCAAAATGGCTGAAACGAGGGACACCATGTCCCGCAGCCTGCCAAATTACTCATTTGTGTTATTTTGAGAGGTTATATTGAGGAGATTAAATCTATGGTACATTGTAAAAAAAAAATACTACCTTTTCAGCTGACGAAAGAGGCTATTTTGATCTATTTTGATAGACTGAAAAACAATTGCGTTGAAGATGGAGAAAGTGCTCATATCTCCTAGCAGCCCTTTGGGTAAAAGAACATCCTCAGTGTGTCACTCTCAATTAACATTTTGTCCCCTTGATACCAGTTGACAAGTTGTCACCCAAGGGAGAGGAAAAAAAAGTTGTTGCAGAAAGAAAATGGCTCCATCCTCATTTTGCCTCCAGGGTCATGAATGCTGCAGAGTTTTTCAAAGCAAACATGTAATGTTTCCCTTTCTGCCTATGCTCCGCTGGATAGCCCCGAGGCTGCCGGCAGAGAAGCCATTGATTATTTAACCCATGATACTATGGGGTGTTCAGCGCGAGCATATAGACCTTAAGACATACAGACATTTGGCTTGAAACAACTTCTAGTTTACCTCTTGGGCATAATCCACCCTTTATGGTGCGTTGATACTGTCAGGTCAATAGCATCCTGTCTTTTCTCTGAGAGGTCAGGAATACTGATCCGAATCATGCAGCAGAGGACGTTGTTTTCATCTTGTATTCTGGTCGATTCCTGAAAGCTAGTGTTCGACTAACCACAGGACAGTGGACATTACGGTATAACCCCTTATTAGCTGCAGTTTATGTCATACAAATTGAGTCACAATCATAAAAAGCGGAGAATATTTCTGTAGATCGCTGTGAGCCAGAGGGGTCCCCATGTTCTAGCTCTGGAAAAAAAAGTATGTATTTTTCCAATGTTTTCTGCTCTCAGCTAATACACAAGGAAGACTAATTGATCCCTGTAGATGGCAGACAGGGCAATAGGTCATAAAACCCGGCCACTTTGCTTTCTCCCAACTCGCTATCGCTCTCCTCCCAAAGTGCCATCAGCAACAGCTCGGGAAAAGCTTGAGACATAATTTGAGGCAATACATCTTGGTGGACGGCTACTTTTGTCATCTTAAGTGGACTTCCAAGGCAAAAGGACCACAGGCTCGATGTAAGGCTTTATCTCGGAACAGGCCTCTCGAAGCTAATGTGGAAATCTGTGGCAAAAATTGGGTTGTCTAGCGTGTCAATATTCGCGCTTTTTGCTAGCATTTTGGCATTTATTGGATTGAGGATAGTGAAGTGGCAGACAGGAAACAAGTGGAGAGAGGTGTGTACGCCATGCAACAAAGGTCACTGGCTAGAATCGAACTAGGGATGTTGCGGTTATATGGCATGCACCGTAGCCATTTGGCTACCAGGACGCCATATTCAATCATTTCTAACCTTTTAGATGATGATATCCAACCACTGGAACAGCTAAACACTTAAAGCTGTGCTATTATAGATTTTCATTTGTGCATAATCACAAAATTCATACAACAAATATGCTATACTTGGTACAATTGCCTAGACTAAAATTTTATGAGTTAAATTGCTTAGGTTAAAATATGAATATCCACTGTTCAGCTTAACAGATTCAAGCTGTATCATGGATGGAGATTCAGCACTTGACAAAATGTGTACATGCCGACAGAAATGTGAGAGTAAAGAGAAAAAAATTAGAATGTGTTTAATTAGGACTTTTCTCCCTCCGGCAGATAATATCAGCAGCATGTTGGCAGTCAGCTGACTCCTTATCTGTATTTCTTGTGAGAACTTCATTTCACATTTTTTCAGGGCCATGCTGATAAGGGTTTGAGTTTCAAAGATTACTTTGTGATGGGACCAGACGGAGGGGGAGAGAAGGATGGAAAAGAGAGAGAGCGAGAGAGAGAGACTTTTTTGAAACGATGAGCCCTTTTCAACCCAGTATCACGGCAGTTCATGAAATAGTCACACATAATTGAATCTGGATTTGTGTACATGTACGAGAATTTCTTATTTTTTAACTATAACCGCTACATTGCTCAGCATTTAATCACGATATTCTATCCTTGTTTTTATTTCTTTATTCTAATTTTATTATGTCAGGGTCTTATGATTATATTTATTATGGTTTTAGTGATCATAATGTAACGACCACGGATGACTAGATTCGCTTAGCTCTTGGCTAATGGGTCAGACCCTTTAGTTGACTGGTTAGCACGATTGCCTGTGGTCCCGGCTCTCCAGGTTCGATGCCCAGCTGCCCCCTGAATTCGATAAAATACATGTGTTTTTCTAATGTCTTAATCAATGGTTACACTTTTAGATTCTATTTTTAGATTCTATGCTATTCTGTATCTTATCTTTTTGTAATTTATACTATTTTTTATCTCTGACTATAGGTACATATTCTCCCAGATAATTAACGAGACTGCAGGCTTATGTTACGGCCATCGCTTCTAGATGTTGCTGTTTCTCCTCTGAGAAATACATTATTTATGCATTGGGGATGGCTTTAAATGTTAAAAAAGGAATAGGAGAGTAATTACTTTGAAGTATTTTTATTGCTAATTAAAAGGACAGCAACTGGATCATTGGGAAGGTCTTGATGCGGATAGCGGGCTATCATAGTGTGACAAATTTAGGATGTCTTCATCGTTGGGGTATTGTCTGACCTACTTCTTGCTCCTTATGCTGACATATTTATAAGCACACAGCGGCAGTTTATTACCTTCCTGAGGGGGCTAAACAAACATGTGGAGGCCATAATTACACAAAAAAGATCCTTAATCGCTCTTTGAAGGGTTGCATAACTCCCGCCAACATTGAGCACAACTCAAAAACTAATTTCTACAACATCAGCTAAACTATCCCCAGATGAGCTGACATCCTTGTGATTTATTCACCCTGATCATCTAGATGCAGTTTAATGTATGTAATACTGTAGTAGATTGTTGATAGTAAAGATATGTTTTTCATAACCCTAACCCTACTCTGGAAACCAGAAGAACAAGTATGTTGGCTGATTTATACACTTTGTAACAAGTTCTATTGTGCATCTCTGATGGGAATTGTAGTTCTTAAATACATCGGTATATTCCCCATTATTAGAAGTTGTCAGTATTAAACTGCAGCAACACTAGGGGGTTTTAGGGGGTGAGAAACACATTGGTGTTATCAGATTTTTAAAAATCTAGGCCATCAAGGTAGCGTAGTGGTCTGTTCTGTTGCCTATAAACAAAGGAATCCCACTTTGAATCCCCGTGTTACCTCCGGGTTGTTCTGGCATCCCTACAGACACAATTGGCCATTTCTGCGGGTGGGAAGACAGATGTGGGTATGTGTCCTAGTCGCTGCACTAGCGCCTCCTCTGGTTGGTTGTGGTACCTGTTCGGGGGGAGGGGGGAACTGGGGGGGAATAGCGTAATCCTCCCATGTGCTACGTCCCCCTGGTGAAACTCCTCACTGTCAGGTGAAAAGAAGCAGCTGGAGACTCCACATGTATCAGAGGAGGCATGTGGGGTTAGACAGTGACCGGTAGAGCTTGGAAGAGTGAGGTAATTGGCCGGATACAATTGGGGAGAAAAAGGGGGAACATTTAAAAAAAAATCTAATCAATAAATGGGTGAAATTTGCTTGTGTCCATATTTGACAGCACCCCCAGTTGGCGTCCAACGGTGACCATATTCGCGTGACAACTGAAGTCAAGAGCTCTCTATAACAATCGGTCCTATGTCTGTAGCCCCTCCTGTTGCTGAATGATAAGCCTTCATACATGAACTGAGGTCAAGGTTCAGAGGTCAATATTTTAAAGCAGGAGCCATGTATCATCTTGCGACTGACATAATGGCTTTAGACCAGTTGCGCTGAGCAGCATCCTATGAAGACGTATGTAGAAGGGTTATAGTCAGTCATCTTGCAATATCTCTCAGCGAATGGTTTGAGACACTTCAGTCTGCATACAAGAAGGGCTGAGGTAATCGAGATGCAACATTGACATTGATGAGTACTGTAAGTAGAGATCCAAAGCAGTATAAGATTTATGCAAGACCTTTACTGATAGACTTTAGTTGAGCTTTTAATTGTTTGCAGCAATACAGTGATTAAAGGGCTTTGTGATATTAACACATCAACACCAACAGCCAGGTTATACAGTGTATTAAAGAGTTCCTTACAGATCGACCAGAGAGAGGTGCAGTGGTATTATCTCTGATACAGTTATCCTGAGTACAGGAGCACCTCAAGGCTCTGTGTGCTCACCTGTTTTGTTTTCCCTATACACTAATGAAATGCAGATTATGAATTCAACCTGCCAATTGTATAAAAATGCTGTTCGCATGGTGCTAGTCATACTTATGCAGACAGGGGACACAATTAATCAGTCTACATTATTTCCACCATATTGGTGAGCTTACTAAGTGGTGTGAAGAAAGTGTCCTTTCAATCAGTGAAAGTAAGACTAAGGAGCTGGTTGTTGTGAGTCACCACAGTGCCAGTAATTATTTTCCACCCGTTTTGATTAATGATCAGCCTGTTGATACAGTAGAGGAGGTTAAATACTTAGAAACCTTATTTGAATGCACTTTAAGTTTTACAGCCAACACAGAATACATCTTTTAAAAAAGCAATCCAGCGCTTGTATTTAATCAGGAAATTCACCTGCTTCAAATGTTATCATGCGATTGAATGGGTGTTGTCAGTTGTTATCAGCCTCGTAGTTATGGGTTAGAAGGGGTCTGCTACACCTAGTAAGTTCAGAAGGCCATTTACATCCACCCACCGATACAATTACAAGAACACTCCAGATCCAGTCCAAGAGGAATCCATCTCCCCGCTGAACCTGTGGAGCCTGTGTCCACGTCACATGACTGTCAAGTCATCTGAAACTCTATGAAAATAAAAAAGAATGGCTGACCTTCCTTTTATTCTCAGTGGAAAATTTGTTATTTTAAGATTGTGTCAGCATAAAATGTGTTTTGATAACATTTCTAGCGAGAAATGTGCATTTTATATTCATAATTTTCATTCAGTGAACGTATGTGACCTTGACTGTGTTAGTCGTTGTGAAGATTATTTCAGGTCTCACTAGAAAATCTTTGGAATGCAGCATTTCTGAACGTTTCAACATTGAACACAGCCCCGAAACGTGTTTCTACAATACTTGCTAAAGTAAATCAACATTTGTATGTTTTGTTTTTTTTTCCAAATAAACAAATACAGTGAAATTTGTGTGTTGGCTGCAGTAAATGTTTGTTGTATTCTGTACAACCCTACTTTACAACGCTACTGGCTCAAGGGAATTGTAATTTTTAAAAATATTGGTGTATTTCCCAAAGTCGGAAGTTGTAAATACTGAATTGAGAGTACACGGGGGGGGGGGGGTTAAGGGGATGAGAAATACATTTGTGTGATCAGATTTCAAATATCTAATTGCTGAATGGGTGAGAATTAATTTTGACTATATTTGACAGCACCTCCACTTGATCACATAGCTGAAGTTCAGAGCTCTCTTACAACAGTTGGTCCCATCTCTGTATTCCCTTCTGATGCTGAATGACAAGCCTTCCAAACATTGCACTGAGGTCAAGGTTCGGAGGTCAATATTTCAAAGCAGGAGTCATTTACAATCTTCAGACTGACATAATGTTACTCTACAGGTCAAGACCTTTCCAGTGATGCATTTGGTGTAGTCCTATGAGAGCGTTTTAATTTTAACATTTCAAGGACACAGCCTTGGGTCCAGCATTACTTTCAGAGAGCCCTTTGGAGGCCCGACACATGAAATGAAAGGTCTTTAGTATTTTCTGTCCATTTATGTGGAAATAGTGCCAAACATCTTTTAAGGTGATCATTTTTGACTAATTTACAACCAAACTAGTAATGTTGGCCTACTTGGAAGTTTATTTTCCTGATGGACAAAGAGAATCATTTGAACTTCACAAGATCATGTGTTTGTATTCTGTATTTGGATGTACATATGCATCACTTTTTAAATGAAATGGAGCAAAACATAAGATGGAACATAACCGGATAATGTGCGGTTAAGGACGCTTTCTGATAGGTTGAATCTTGCTGTCCTATATGAGGAAAGTTGTTGCCACAGCCTGTACATCTGTAAGGGTACTTAAAGCCACTGTAGCAAAAGGGACAAAACTTGTGACAAAGTACAGGTTTGTCCATTTATTTTCAGCGTTAGGCCCATGTGTAATCCTGCATAAATGTACTGTTTTCTCTGTTGTTGAGAAAAGTGTGAGGCTCAGTTTATGCTCAGCGCTGAAAGGATCAACTGAAGGTATTGTAATAAGGAATGTGGGTTCATCCATCACCTAATGAGTATTTTCCCCCGAGTTTCTCTTCGATAATCTGTTGGACCACAGAAATCCACAGCTATTTAGATGAACAAAGTCTCCTTCTGCAAAAACTTTTTTTTTCTTAATTGGAAAATACTCAGGGAAGAAGCTCCAACTAAAAGCTATTGTATCCTAGCTATTAGTGACAGTTCATTTAAACTTGCAGCACTTTCTACGTCTAGCCCTTTGTTTAGCCCTGAAATCTAACAAAATATGAAGATAGAAATGCTGATGGGGGGGGGTGAATTTAACAACTCGGACTTTACCTTTGTTACCCCTTGTGGTTATACTGACAGTGGTGGATTTGTGGTGAGTGATGATTTTTGGCTGTGTTAGACTTGACACTTGGCATTTCACCATGGACTTGATTATGGATTAGTGTGGATCGAGTGCAATCCTGGAAAATGAGGGAATCAAAGAAGCGGGCTTCTGAGCTATGGCATGTCTTTGGGATGATTATGCTCTGTAACTGTACGCACCTGCTTTGGAACCAGAACAACGGCACATTCTCAAGACCATATTATGTGTGATGAGACCGACAACGAGTCCACAATACACTCCAGCCCTCTTGTGTGATCCTGTGTGCAGTCATCTTTTTCTGCTTCACCTTTATACTATGTCTGTCTTTCCTCTTAGTCTGCCTTTCAGCTTGTGGCCAAAGTCGATGGTCTTAAGGTACACTGTGTACGTCGCTGAAGTGGATGTGTGTGTGTGTGTGTGTGTGTGTGTGTGTGTGTGTGTGTGTGTGTGTGTGTGTGTGTGTGTGTGTGTGTGTGTGTGTGTGTGTGTGTGTGTGTATAAATGGAGGATTGCATTCATATAACACTTTTCTACTTTTCTAGCTGCAACAGCCACTCAAAGCACCTCACAATCAACGAAGGCCTCACATTCACCCACGCACACACACACACAGACACACACATAATCGCACACTGACGGCGGTGTCAGCCATGCAAGGCACCAACCAGGTCATCGGGAGCAGTTAGGAATTAGGTGTCTTGATCTTGCTCAAGGACACCTCGGCATTGTTGCAAGGAGCCGCCAAGGATCAAACCAGCAACCCTCCAGTTACCAGACAACCTGCTCTACCTCCTGAGCCCCCGTCACCCCCTGTGTGTGAGTGTGTGTGTGAGAGAGAGAGAGAGAGAGAGAGAGAGAGAGGGAGAGAGAGAGAGAGAGAGAGAGAGAGAGAGGGAGAGGGAGAGGGAGAGAGAGAGAGAGAGAGAGAGCGTGATAGCAAGCGTGGGAGGGAATGAAAAGAGCCAGAGGAAAATGCATAACATAACAGACACAACTGGCGGACACATAAAGCCCAAGAGCTCTTGTGTTTTTGTTTTTGATGTCAGCTATTTTCAAAACTATTTAATTAAATTCAGAATGTTATTATGACCATTTGCTTACTTGGAAATGAAAGAATAGGCTGATTTAAAAAAAGAAAAGAAAAGTGTTTTGGCACTGACGACAACAAAATGATGCCTAATGGCCAGCGCATTCATCATGCCATCCCAGCTTGCATGTCGCATGCATGTCGGCCAACGTTGAACAAGCGTTGCCATAGAAACCAAACATTTTGCTGATGCCTCGTAGGAGAAAATGACTTTGGGCCAGCCCTAATTGTAGGCTGTGGTGCTGCACTGCGCGCGCGCGCGTGTGTGTGTGTGTGTGTGTGTGTTTGATTAATTTTACCTCTGTGTTGCTGTTGGATGGAGTCCACTGTGTCAGTGATTGGCAGGATTTATTAGGATGTATGGTTATTACCTGAGCATTAAACACATATGGAAAAATGATGATAGGCAAAGAAAAAGCAGATTTAAATTATTTTGGTTTTTTTTAATATCTGGCACCAAGACATTAGCAGCAGATCCTTTAAAGTCCTGTAAGTTGTGAGGTGGGACCTTCCTGGATCAGACTTGTTTTTCCAGCACATCCCACAGATACTCAATCGGATTGAGATCTGGAGAACTTGGAAGCCAAGGCAACACCTTGAACTCTCTGTCATGTTCCTCAAGCCGTTCCCAAACAACGTGTGCAGTGTGGCAGAATTATCCTGCTGAAAGAGGCCACTGCCATCAGGGAATACTGTTGCCAGGAAGAGGTGCACCTGGTCTGCAATGATATTTAGGTTGGGGATATGTGTCAAAGTAACATATACATGACTGCCAGGACCCAAGGTTTCCAAGCAGAACATTGCCCAGAGCATCACACTGCCTCTGCCAGCTTGCCATCCTGGTGCCATCTCTTCCCCGGGTAAACAACACACACACACACACACACCCAGCCGTCCATGTGATGTAAAAGAAAATTTGATTCACCAGACCAGGCCACTTTCTTCCATTGTTCCATGGTCCAGTTCTGACACTTATGTGCCCATTGTGGCAGTGGACAGGGGTCATCATGGGTACTCTTGGCTAGTCTGTGGCTACACAGCCCCATATGCAGCAAGCTGTGATGCACCATGTGTCCTGACACCTGTCTATCATAGCCAGCATGAACTTTTTCAGCGATTTGAGCTACAGTAGCTCTTCTGTAGGATCAGACCAGAGGAGCTAGCTTTCATTCCCCACGCGCATCAGCGAGCCTTAGGTGCCCGTGACCCTGTCACTGGTTCACCGGTTGTCTGTCCTTGGTCCACTTTTGGTAGGTACTGACCACTGCATACCAGGAACACCCCACAAGACCTGTTGTTATGGAGATGGTCTGACCCAGTCATCTAGCCATCACAACTTGACAACTTGGCCCTTATCAAAGTTGCTCAGATCCTTATGCTTGCCCATTTTTCTTGCTTCCAACACATCAACTTCAAGAACTAACTTTGCACTTGGCTGCCTAATATATCCCATCCCTTGACAGGTAACGAGATAATTATTGTTATTCACTTACCTGTCAGTGGTTTTAATGTTTTGGCTGATTGATCAATATACAGTGCTGCTCGAAAGTTTGTGAACCCTCCAGACATGGTCACTGTTTTTGTAAAAAACATTAAAATAAGCTTACTACACATACATCCAAATCCCAATTTGTAAAGCACACCTTCCAAATAATGGACACACACACACAAAAAGAGATATATTTTCATTATTTAATTCAACAAAGGTGGTTTATTTCACAAAAACTGAAAATTTAACATGTGCAAAAGTATGTGAACCCTTGTATTAGTAGCTTGTGGCTCCTCCTTTTGCAGCCGTTACTTCAACCAAACGTCTTCTGTAACCACTAACCAGTCTCTCGCATCTGCTTATGGGGATTTTTGCCCACTCTTCCTTGCAGAACTCAGCCAGTTGAGAGGGGTTGGAGGGACATCTGGTATGTACCAACTTCTTCAGGTCTCGCCACAGCATTTCAATTAGATTAAGATCCGGACTTTGACTGGGCCTATCCAGAGTACCAATCCTCTTTCTCTGAAGCCATTCCTTTGTAGTTTTGCTGGAATGCTTTGGGTAATTGTCTTGTTGCATAATCCATTTTCGTCCCAGCTTCAACTCCCTGACTGACGGCAGGAGATTCTGGTCAAGAATTTGTTGATATGCCTGAGAATTCATGGTTCCTTGGATAATATGGAGTCGTCCAGGTCCAGAAGCAGAAAAGCAGCCCCAGACCTTCACATTTCCACCACCATGCTTCGCTGTTGGGAGGAGGTTCTTTTCTTCATATGCAGTGTTGGCTTTTCTCCAAACATGTTGGTTTTGATTGTGACCAAATAATTCTATTTTGGACTCATCTGTCCAGAGAATGGACTTCCAGAAGGCCTCTGGTTTGTCCAAGTGCTCTCTGGCAAAGTTGAAACGGGCAGCTTTGTTCTTTTTTGAGAGCAGAGGCTTCCTTCTAGCAACCCTCCCATGAATGTCATGGCTATTCAATTTTCGTCTAATTGTAGACGTATGCACATTTGTCCCAGATGCTACCAGAGAGGTCTGCAACTCTCTAGAGGTGATGTGTGGGTTGGCCTTTACCTGATTTATTGTTTTTCTGGTGCTTCTGGGTGATAGTTTTGATGGGCGTCCACTTCTAGGCAGAGTTGCTGTCATGTTGAAGGCCCTCCATTTGTAAATTAATTGTCTTACAGTGGATGGATGGAGCTGGAATCTTTTGGAGATGGTCTTATAGCCCTCCCCAGACTGATGGGCTGTCACTACCCTCTTCTTCATGTCCTCGGATATCTCCTTTGCTCTCGGCATTGTTGATTTGTATGGGACCACAGTGGTTTGGTTGGTTTCCTCTCTCTTTTAATTAGTGCAGGCCAAACCCTTTCCCAAGGATGTCTCATTTCATTGGTCTGCTTGAATGATTAATTAAGCACCCAAATGTGTTTCACCCGAGTCTGTTACCTGCTTGACTTAACCAATGAAGCTGGGGGTTCACTTACTTTTGCACATACACTAATTCCATGTTTCATGCAGTTTTTGGGCTACTTAAACAAGTCCCACTAAACAAGTACATGCAACTGATAAACATATATCTGACATTTCATACATAAAAACTGGTGATGATAGAATAAGAAAATCATGGTAAAACAACAGAAAAATCTAAACTGCTCAAGGGGTTCACATACTTTCAAGCAGCACTGTATATGAGTATGCAAAGGGGCCAAGCAACTTAGATAATAACAAGCATCTTTTACAAGTATCTTTGTACAGAGTGCAAAATCAAATAAAAAGTAAAACATTCTATTAAATTCACCCCAGAAATGTAAAGATGTCCAATTCTGTACAATCACTGACTGTCACAGGCGGTGTCTTGAGTCCTGCTGACTCATTAACAGACCTTATCAAGGGTCACCCGTTCAAATCCATGGGCTGGCTGGGTAACTTGGTTTGGCCTGGGCTGACAACCCGATTGGTTGCTTGCACCGGCATCTGAGATGGGGCTGGTGTACTCTTGCTCTTACTCCTCAACTGACCCTGGTGGCATCTCTCTGCTACTGCTGCGATGCTCTTCCCTGTCTGGGCACTGCAGGTACCAAAATATATAAATTCCCATAAGGGGAAATGCAGACTTGGATACAGACCATTCACCAATATATTGTTAGGCTAGTTGTGCCATTCTCCAGAGTAGGCATTCACACCAGACTAGTGGTGGGTACAGTGAATAAACAACATGCTGAATAGGAAAACTGAACCCTCATTAAACAGTATATCAAGCAGCCAAGTCAGAATTTGTATTTTATTTTTTTTGGTGAATATGCTACTCTCGTTATTTACTGGACTTGTCAATATCCCATTTGGTAGTCATATCAGCCTGATCATTTTGTCTTGTCTGTTTCACCTTCACAGTTCACTCAGATTGGAGGGGAAAAAACCCCATAAAAAAATCCACAAAAGCCTTTTGAAAAAAAAATCATTCAGTGCTGCCAACACTTGGGCTTAATTAGTTTACAAGACGGTCAAAGCACAAATGATATCGCCGCCTATGATATTATAAACCTTACAATGTTTTGTGTAATTGCTGAATATTCCTGCACTGTATTAAAGGAAGCTGTTAATGAATATCCTGTCGGCCAACGTGGGATTGATCGAGCATCTGAGCTCTCTACTGGACGCGCTGAAGCACCTCATAAATCTGAAAGAGTGGAGGATTCATACACTGGATGTGCTGAAAACTTAGAATACTTGAAAAGCTCCAAAGTTCAATTCCCTGACATTTCAGGAATCAGGAACACTTATGAAATATCTTTTCCCCCAGCCCACAGCAGTGCAACGCAAAGACAAAAACACATATCCAAAAAGTACAAGAACACATATATCCAAACTACAAAAAAAAATATTACTGTCCAAGAGAACGAACACCAGCCAGGATGACTGTCGGAACTGCCGGTCTGCATGGGCTAGCATTTAGCTTAGCCTGCCCCGCTTCTGCGTCCTGCCAGACCGCCCTCAGTGTTTCCTCTTTGGGTGCAGCTCTGGGCAGGGTCATGGTCCTTGGGCCCACCAGATGCAGCAGACCATGCTCCTTCAGCCGATCCAATGCTAGCTCTCCCAGCCAGACACCCTCAACACACCTCCCCACACGCCACACAATGACACTAAAAACTCGACTGCCACCAGACCACCCTCGCTGTTATCGGAACTGCCGGTCTGCATGGGCTAGCAGTTAGCTTAACCTGCCCAGCTTCCGCATCCTGTCAAACCGCTCCCGGTGTTTCCTCTTCGGGTGCAGCTCGGGGCAGGGCCGTGGTCCCTGAGCCCACAGGATACAGCAGACCAAGTGCTCCCTGCCGATCCAGCGCCAGCTCTCCCAGCCATCGAA
This sequence comes from Lampris incognitus, assembly GCF_029633865.1. NCBI lineage: Eukaryota > Metazoa > Chordata > Actinopteri > Lampriformes > Lampridae > Lampris > Lampris incognitus. The sequence goes on from NC_079230.1 coordinate 20,582,152, forward strand.
CGACGACAACTTCTTAGATGCAGACATGGACAAAAACACTGCATGGGTGGTACTGGGTGAGGCTGCCGCAAACGTAAGTTTGCGCCACCATCTTCCCACACCGGTGCTGGGTGAGGCTGCTGCAAACTTCAGTTCGCACTGCCATCTTCCCACACTGAAAGCTACTGATCCAACAAAAGGAATCAAACTGCCCACTTCTCCTGAAGGCAACAAACTATTTATTTCCATGTCCTGACCCATTCTACTCACCTGGCACCTTTTTATTTGTTCTGTAAATGTTTACATCTGTGTCTTTTTAGCAGATGTGCAAAAAACAATAGAGAGGGCTTAAAATTTGGGGCCTGGTAAGATGCTATTAAGAAACTCCATCCACTCAGTGAAACTGCAATTACAATTACAACCAAACTGTGGTGTGTGAGTGTGTGTGTTTGTGTGTGTGTGTGTGTGTGTGTGTGTGTGTGTGTGTGTGTGTGTGTGTGTGTGTGTGTGACTATGTTTTCAGAGTTAAACAGTACACACACACACACACAAACTGTCTTTCAAGTTATTCTCCCCCTCTAACTTGCTCTCTGTCCCTCTCCGTCTTTGCTCTCTTTCTGTCAGCAAGGCCTTGGAGGGTTCTGCAATTATGTCTGGGGCTCTCAGAAAAAGGGAAGGCTCCAGTGAAATAAATCGGTCCATAACAGCTGCGGTGAAATGGCGCTAATTGCCGATTGATTCCAAGCAGAGGCAGCAGATATCTGCAATGCAGAGCCACATCTGCCACTCTCTCTTCATCATTCCCCTCCCTGATTATGTATTGTTCAAGCTGTTTACTTTGCAGAAACGAGTGGTAAATAGCAGGTTAAGAAAGCTAAGGGGGCCAGACACTAAATGTGGTCCCTCTTGAGAAAAAAAGGGAGTTTAAATTAGACATAATTAACACACCCCTTAGGCAGATGCTCCAAACCCTATGGAGATGGCAGAAATGCAAATTAGCCATAAAGATCCACACTTTATACACAAAAACAGTGATTAAACTGCCTAGGTGTACAGAGGCTACAGCCTGCCGTGATTTAAAGCAAATCAGCCAGTGCACAGCTTCAGCGTTCAGAGTTCTGAATGTTGCGTTCTGCAAGCCCTGAGCTAATACAGGAAGAAAGAGACAAAACGTCATCACCAAGGGAAAGCATATCAAATGTAATTGCATCCTACTTTTCACAAAGTGTGTACAAATCAGCTTTACAAAATAAAGAGCAGAAACAATGAAAAAAGAAAAGATAAAGACTGGGAGAAGGATTGCAAAAATGCTTATTTGAAACAAAAAAGTTGGCCGGAAGGATTCAGAAGACAAGGGTGAAACGACTAGCCCGAGTTGCTCAGGGGAGTTATGGCAAAGGCCGTCTTGAGCCTCAACTTTGGAGCAACAACGATAGACTGGTCTAAGGCATCTGGTCGGAGTGGCGGTCTATTCCGTTGCCTACCAACACGGGGATCACTGGTTCGAATCCCCGTGTTACCTCCGGCTTGGTCGGGCGTCCCTACAGACACCATTGGCTGTGTCTGCGGATGGGAAGCCGGATGTGGGTATGTGTCCTGATCGCTGCACTAGCGCCTCCTCTAGTCGGGTGGGGTGGGGAGGGGGTAATAGCTGCTATTTTGTCTGTAGGTACGCCTGACCAAGCCGGAGATAACATGGGGATTCGAACCAGCGACGGAACAGACCACTATGCCACCCCAAATGTATCTTTTTTTTTTGTAGTTAAAGTAAAAACATAAATCTAAAAGTTTAGATGAAAAATCAGACCAATTAACAAAGCAGAACAGCAGGGAGAAATAACATCATCGTCGACAAAAGTCTCATTTGAAAGTTGTCTCATGCGGGACGCTCCCGGATAATCATTCAAAAGTGGAGAAGGTGAATGCATTCAGCGAGGCAGGGATTAGGGTCTGAATATTGAGTTACGGGCATTTCATAGCTCTGTATTAAATCACACAGAGTAAAAGACGTTGATGTTGGAGATAATTGCTCATTACTTTTTCTTCTTTTTTTTTTTTTAATAAAATGTCACCTGACAAGCTCTCCCTACCTTCATTCTCCCTGCACAAATGTGACTCGGTGGAAAAGTTGTTCAGCTCATCATTTGATCTTTGGATGCTCAGAATTTGCCCAAGTCTTTCCAGAGGTGGTGGTGTACTAAGCTAGACAAAAAGAATTAGGAAACTACTGTCGTTTATATCCATCAGATCGTAATAGCATGTTGCGTGGACTAGCAGTACACACATCTATATGTGAAGGACAACATTTTCACCATATCGACCAGAAAACGGATGTTGTTTGACACATTATAAACCACCCAAATTAGTTTGCTGTGTTGGCACTTGCCTCGTCTGCGGGTATTGCTCCTCAGCGCTGCAGCTGTTGTTTGCCCCCCTGCTCAACAAATATTACCGGCAAATAACTGATATAGGTACTTTCTCAGCAAGTACATTTTGACAACATAGACGTTGCAATTATTTATAATGAAACGTCTCAGGCGTGGCCTATATTTTAGCCCTCGGTGCCAGCCACAACTGAAAAACCCGGGCGGTGTGATCCAGAACTTAACGTACCATATATTTCTATGGAGATCCAATTTAGGAGATGCGGTCTAACTCATTAGGTAGACGGCTAAAAGCATCTCAATTAAGACGTAGAGCGCTCTGGCCTATTCGAAGGAAAATGGCTTTCTGTCACTTTAGATTTTCTCCCTCCTTATCGTTTGAGGGAAGCGGAGATAGGAAGGTGAAGTCACTGTCCATCTACATATATTCATACTGTCACCTGCGTCCTGCTTGGCTGATAGTTTTTTCCGTGTTTCTCCCTCTTCAGCCACAGAACAACGCTGCTTCAACCTCTTTCTCTGGCAGATAAACAGAGAAGACTGCAGAGGTCACAGTCCTTAGCAGTAAAGCATGACAGTACATCAAGCAAACTTCTTCCTGTGGCATTTTTTTTATTATCTCAGCCTCAGTTAGGATGCTTCCATGTGTCATCATGGACGAGTGTAAGAAAGACATTCTGCATTTGACCTCCACCGTAGAACAAGTTGGTCCTTGTCTGAATCCTCGTGTGGATTACGTGCATGTTGCAGTATATCGTCCTAAGATGTAAGGATCTCTTGCTGTAATGTGTCAGCGCTGGTTGTTCGCCAATATTGTTCATGACCTAAGATCTCTACCGTGTAAAGAAAATAATGAGAAAAAAGTGTTCAGTCAAAATGAAAGAAGTTGTGAAAATTTGTTTATTATTTCATATTTATGAATCAAGTGAATGCAAATAAGTGCTGCCAAAAGCAACACGCATTTATTTCCACGCTTGGATTGAAATGGATTGAAGCTTATCAAAACTTGGAGGAGACTTGTAAATAGGCTCATTTCATGTAGTGGATCAGCGGCATCTCTCTCTCCAGCAAAATGATTATACATTGCTATATTTTATTCAGAACTTCCATCATAAAAAATGTCTTTTATTAAGTGAGTTCATAAAAGAATACATTATGGATCTCGAGGCCCTGCTGAGAAAATTGTATTTTCACAGCAGGTGGGCTGGCGTTTGCCTCAAACTGCTAAAATTGAAACCATTCCACCTCAATTTTGTGATTCATGTTTGTTAATGGATGACGGGGTATCCCATTTGTAGAGAACATGATGTTTTGTTTTGGGGTTGTTTTTTTTAATCCAAAAATGGCTTTTGTGATCTTTTTACGACCGACAATGTCATCAACATTTAAAGTGTAATGTTAGTCAAATGTTAATTTCCTACATGTCACCGTCTGCTGTTTTAAGCAAAGAACTAACAGGTTTTTGCAGGGACACATTTGAAGAAGACATTTCAGCATTTTTAAGCACAGTACAGTGCAACAAAAAAAAATCAGAATTACTCTAGCAAAGAAAAGAATGATGGAGATGGTACAAATATGGAAAGATAGAGGAATAAGAAAAGAAGTTAAAGTCAGTCTACTTAAAGCACTCATCTGGCCAGTGTTGTCATACGGAGCTGAAAGCTGGACGTTGAAGAACGCGATGGTAAACAGAATTGAGGCTGCAGAGATGTGGCTTTATCGTAGGATGCTTCGAATAATTTGGACAGAGAAACGAACGAACGCAAGCATCCTTAATGAATTGGGAACAAAAAGAGGACTAATGGCACATATAATGAAAAGAAAGCTATCATTCTTTGGGCATACCTGTCGTCCAGGTGGAAGTAAATTAATGAAGACAGCGATTTTGGGAACTACACCAACAAAGCTCAAAATAGGCTGACCAAAAAGGCAGTATCATGATGACATCTAAGAATGGCTTAGTCTGAAAATATCAGAGGCAGCAAGATCAGCTCAGGACAGAAAGACTTGTTTGGCAAACATATCATCCTGATGGTGCTGGCAACCCTCACTAACGAGGAGGCCTTGAAGAAAGAGAAGAAGAGAGCATTGTCTGACACTCTGTGTCTTAACGGCTGAAGAACACTGTTTTTTGTTTTTGCTTTTTGTCCTTTCTGAATAGAAACTAGGTGTAGTATTAGAATTGAATCATCATGGATGTTTACCAGTCTACTGGTCTTTGACTTGAGGTTTCATTAGATGGCCAGTAGAGGGGTTTCATTGCCAAGGAATTAGGAATCAGGAACACTTTTTCATTTCACTTCATGTATGAAACGAAATACAGTTTTCCCCAGCCCACAGCAGTGCAACACAAAGACAAAAACACATATCCAAAGACTACAAGAACACATACATCCAAACTAGAACACATATATCCAAACTAAGAACACATATATCCAAACTAGAACACATGTATCCAAACTAAGAACACATATATCCAAACTAGAACACATGTATCCAAACTAAGAACACATATATCCAAACTAGAACACATGTATCCAAACTAAGAACACATATATCCAAACTAGAACACATGTATCCAAACTAAGAACACATATATCCAAACTAAGAACACATATCCAAACTAAGAACACATATATCCAAACTAAGAACACATATCCAAACTAAGAACACATATATCCAAACTAAACACATATATCCAAACTAAACAAAAAAAAAAAAACACTGTCCAAGAGAACAAATGCCAGCCAGGATGACTGTCGGAACTGCCGGTCTGCATGGACTAGCAGTTAGCTTAGCCTGCCCCGCTTCCACCTCCTGTCAGACCGCCCTCGGTGTTTCCTCTTCAGGTGCAGCTCTGGGCAGGGCCGTGGTCCTTGGGCCCACCAGACGCAGCAGACCAGGCTCCCTCAGCTGATCCAACACCGGCTCTCCCAGCCAGACACCCTCGACACACCTCCCCGAAATCCACACGACGACACCAAAAACACAGTCAACGCTAGGCGAAGCCGCCGTCAGACCACCCTCGGTGTTATCAGAACTGCCGGTCTGCATGGGCTAGCAGTTAGCTTAACCTGCCCCGCTTCTGCGTCCTGTGAGACCGCCCTCGATGTTTCCTCTTTGTGCGCAGCTCCAGGCAGGCCCGTGGTCCCTGGGCCCACAGGATGCAGCAGACCAAGCTCTCCCAGCCAATCCAGCGCCAGCTCTCCCAGCCATCAAACGAAGACACAAACTTAGACATGGACAAAGACACTGCATGGATGGTACTGGGTGAGGCTGCCGCAAACTTAAGTTCACGCTGCCATCTTCTCACGCTGGTACTGGGTGAGGCCACTGCAAATGTGAGTTTGCGCCGCATCTTCCCAAACCGGAAGCGGAAGGAAAGGGATTTGAACTTTATTTTCCTTCACAAGCAAATCAATTTACCAATCAATCAAATCAATCACTCACCCAATCGGAAATCTTAACCACAACGCAAACCATACAGTATGCGTTTGAAGAATCCTTGCAAGTCGTACCTTGAGGGATTTCTGAGATAAAACATGTATGACATGTTTGGAATTCACTGTGAATACACGCTTCAGATTTCAACAGGAATTTATATAGCACTTTGTAGGGTGCGTGGTTTATAGGAATGTCTGTGTGAAGAAATGTTAATTACAGGTTTAGTTTGTCCTTCAGACAGGATTTTTCTCGTGCTTTTTCAGTGTAATGGACAAATTTACATGGAAAAAAATTCACTTTGATTCTCTTACTTAAGATTCAGGGCAAGGGTTTGTTTGCGCCTGTCACTTTGACAGACTGCAGGTAGACGGCCCACACCGGCTTCAAAAATAACACACCTCACGCAATCCGGGTTGACAATTAGGCAAAATTGTAACAATTATAATCAGTCAGGGGTTTCCTATGTTGGGTTATACACCATGGCTGTATGTACCATACTTTTCTGGAAATAATTTCTTCTAAAGTAAATATAAAAAGGTAACCGCACATTCTCCTCATTCCTAGTATTTGTTCCCCTGAAAATACATACCTTAAAGTAAATGTATAGCCTCACAAAGAAGGGTTCAATTTTACAACCATCAGACAAATATTAACGTTTGTCCATATTAATTAAACAGACCACAAACTTCCCAAGTCATAGCAAAACGAAGACGGGATATCAACATACAGCACATCTGGTCGGGGTGGGACATCGTGGGATCAGGACCCTTGGTTTTCCATTTAAGGTCTCTGAAATATCGAGGGTGCAGAAGTGTGGTCCACGTTTTTCAAATGGGGAACCTTTCATTTTTGATTGAACCTCTGAACATTGAAGAATCTTATCAACGCCTGCTATAAACGCAGTGAGAACCGTTTTGTGGGTCTTTTGTTTCAGTATTGCCACACTGGCACTAAACGGCCTGGTTTCTTGCTCACTGCCAAAGCAGCACTGGGTCCAAACTTGAGGTTGGCTGTGCAGCCATACAGCATGTGCCATTACGTAAGTGTGTCCCTGCCACCAGCCAAGTCCGAGGACAGTGTGGTCGGACCCTAATGGCCCCTCATATAACCAAAGTGCTATGATGTCAGCGTAATCACATTGTTTGTATAGTAACCGCGTCTCAGAGATCCATTCGCTTAGGTCAGTCCTTCCCTATTTTGTGGGACTCCGAATGTGAGAAAATGAATGATGGTGGGCTTTGTCTCCTGCGCTGGCAGACTTGTCCTGCTGCCACAGAGTCAGTAGGTTCACACACCCTCCGTAAACCCATCATCCCTCGTGACGTCATGGTGAATTTGTTCCATTAGGTGTGCCCTTTTCTTCAAGTAGAAGCTAATTTTAGACCACCTTTAAAGCGCGGTAAGCAGCCACAAAGCCAGAATGCACAGCAGACACGATGCAATGCAAATGCAGAAGAAGAAAAAAAACATAGCCCACAACATTTGATGGGAATTCATTCATACAAGGGGCCCAAGGCCAAATTTCACCCTTTACAATCTCAAAGCTGACACTTATGATGCACAAGATGCAGAGCCAGTGAGTTGGCACGCCACTTATGAGAAAAAGACAAACGTCCTGCAGAGAGCGTTGAGATTGGAGTCCCTGTTTTCATTACTTTGGTTTATCGGCTCAATAGTCACCTCCTTTCTCCCAGTGCTAAATGTCCTCTTGATTTGCTCGTCTCGTGCCTGCACCTGAAACAATTCATTAAAAATGAATGGGAGGAAACCACAACACTGTGAGGGTTAGGAGATGAGAGAGAGAGAGAGAGAGACTGCTGCATATTGACTACAGTTACAGATGATACTGGTTCAGGATCTTTAAAGCAAAATGTTTGGATTTTATTTTGGTTTTTTTGTGTTTTTTAAGTAGGTGGATATTTAGATTAGACGTTACTCAGCCTATCCAGAATCTATTTAGTGAAATGATTTCAACTGTTTAACAAATCTTTGGACCAAAAATTTGCTTTTTGCTCAGATTTGGCATTCATTTTGTGTTTTAGGATTTAGTCTGATATTCAGTGTGATCTTTGCAGTCTGATCGTCCCCCCCCCCTCCCCTGTATAATGACTTGTAATGATCCTCTGACAACGCCAGCGCTGTTTTCCAGCGACCGAACCTGTCACTGAAAGACAAGTTTTTAATTGCGTTTCCTCGACTGCAAATGACTATGCTCACTTTTTAGTGTCTTTTGCTTGTTTGCTGAAGGACTACAACTTGGATCTTATTTTAATTTTATCAGCCTCGTGGCATTATTGCAACGGTTGGATAAATGTGTTCCTCTTGCACGGGCAGAAATATCTACTACATTTTCAGAGATATTTGAACGGGAAAGTTGCAGTTTTCAAGTGACATGATTTCCCCAATTAGTTCATAATTTCCCCTCTGGTCAAAACATCATACACTTAATAGCTCTACTATGCATTTTGATGCATATGTGCCGTGTAGAAATCATTGTGGTTTTTATATGAGTGCCTTTGGTTATACATAAGTGTTATTCCAGGGTGCTGGGATATCTGAAGTTTACAGCCATTATTCCAGAAAGAATGATTCATGGAAAAATCATCAGTACTTCTTTTTCTTCCACTTTGAAGTTGTTTTTTCCCATGTTCGGCTCCTGAACTTGGTGCAGTAGTGAATATGGAGAATATTTACTTTTTAAAAGGCCACTTCTAAGATTCATGGTTGTTGGTTTTTTTTCCCTTCTCTTTTTCTTTTTAAATTTCCTTTGTGTCCACTGGGCACAAAGCGCCAGTGAACTAGATCACCAAAACAGTAATTTTCCCTGCTGTAAAAATCCAGGGGCGAAAACTTTCATTGCTGCTAAACGTTGATCGAGCACACTTACAAGACAGATTAAGTGGAGATATTTGACGTATGGTCAACTGAGTGTTATTAGGTCGGCCGAGGAAAAGAAAAGCACTATTTTGGATTTCCCGGCATCATTAACCTTCATTACATTTTCCCAGAATAAGGCGGATATCTTACGCGAACAATACCCCATTCTCCAGCATTACCTAGAGATCCATTTTTTTTATTATTATTTTTTTGTTTTTATCTTTTCCCATTTGCATCATGAAAAAAATAAATTTGTAGTAGAGTTTGAATAGCTCAGTAATGAGATGGAGGTATCAATCATCACTTACAACACAGGCCGGCTGCAGCGGTGAGAATATAAACTCAGCCATTTTAAATCCCCCTTCATGCATTTACAGGGGTCCTGTGTGCCAAACACAACCGTAGATGGACCCGGCTGATTTAAGGACAGCTTTCTCCCTCTTCTGTCGGGAGACAGCGTAGACGTTAGGAGGATGGCCTTCCCTCTGCCAGCTATAAAAATGCAATAATTGCTGTGTTAATTTTAGGCTGAGCAGGAAAGGATGTTCCGCCAATCTATCCAACTATCAATCTACCTATCATCTTCATGTTTGGCATATGTGGACCATTATTACATATGCTGCATAATTGGGCATAATTAATAGGAAGCCTAAGTGCTGTAATTAATGTCAGTTGTCAAGTGGTAAAAAGCTGCACTGAGAATAATAGTTCCCCGTGGCTTTGGCCACGAAGACCTTTTGAAACTGGCAAGGCTTTTTGATTGCATTTGTTTGACCTTTTTGTGTAACAAATTTTTATTTAGTCACCAGATCATTTTCTTCCGACATTACTTCTCCCCTCGCGGTGATAAACGCCTGACCCAATAAGCTACACATGCTCTTAATGTTTTTTTGGGGGGATTTTTTTGGATTTTTTTTTTTTTACCTTTTTTTTCTCCCGTATTGTATCCGGCCAATTACCCCACTCTTCCGAGCCATCCAGGTCGCTGCTCCACCCCCCTCTGCCGATCCTGGGAGGCCTGCAAACTACCAAATGCCAGCCGCTTCTTCTTACCAGACAGTGAGGAGTTTCACCAGGGGGACGTAGTACGTGGGAGGATCACACTGTTCCCCCCAGTTCCCCCTCCCCCGGAACAGGCGCCCCGACTGACCAGAGGAGGCGGTAGTGCAGTGACCAGGACACATACCCACATCCGGCTTCCCACCCACAGACACGGCCATTTGTGTCTGTAGGGATGCCCGACCAAGCCGGAGGTAAGATGGGGGATTCGAACTGACGATCAGCGAACAATGCCCCTATTGTTGAGTTATTTTGTCTAACAAGTGACGGATAATTGATACGCTTATAATGTGTGCTTATGTATCCAGCTAAGACACATAATGGCTGCTGTAAAAGTATTTGGCCACCATTTCAAATGCTCCCATGAAATGAGATTTATTCAGGACGTATGAAATTGTATCTGAGCAGTTTCTCATAAGTTTAGCAGTAACTCACGTCTAGCCGTGCACGGCGTGTCAGCAGCGGATGTGGCGATATAAAAAGCAGTCCCCTGTCCTTGCATGTGTTCTGCCAATAACAGCTTCACGTAGTACGTTTAAAGTTGGAAGAATAGACCTCCAGAGGAAGCTCAAAGGGTACTTTACCTTTATTACTGGCCGGGATTTCCAACAAACACACATACTGGACTGTAAATGGGAAAAAGTCAAAGTCACAATGCTGGGAATAAACCGAGAGCGAGCAAAAGGAGTCTGTTTGGTTTGGACAGCGGCGTGATTTTCTACTTTTGGTCTCGTTTTGAAGGTTTGAGATGGTATGCTTATTTTTCTTAGTCATCCAGTCGTCCAGTTGGTGAGTGACAACCACATGTTGGGAGTTTTTTTTTTGTGTGTGTTTTGTTTTGTTTTGTTTTTCTTTTTCTCCACCCCTTTTCACCCTGGCTTTACAAAATGCAAAATGGCCTCAGCGGCTTGCGGTGGACGTTAAGCGGGAACAAAAGGTAGTCTCAACATTTTCTTCGGTTACCGGACTGATTGAAAAAACGTTATTGATGTACGGTGTCCAGCTGAAAGCTTCGGGGGCCGTCGTAGCGGCTGAGGGAATAATATTTGTGAATTTCAGGCCCTCTCCCAGACGACGCCACATCAAGGGAGGCCCCATTGGCCCGGCTTGGGAATTTAGAGCTGAACTTCGCTGAACCAGCCCTCAAGGTTCATTTGAACCCAGCCAGGTGGCATTACTATATACGGTGTGCAGGTGTGCGGCGTTTGAACCAAAACAAAGCTTTCCACATGGGTCCCGTTTTCCCCTTTGAGGGTCCAGTTGTTCGTAATGATTAACGCGGTGTATTCAGATACGACGCGGACCCCCTGGGGCGCCACGCTCGCACGGGAGAACGTTTTGGGGGAAGCACATCAAAACTGAGACCTTTCAGTGACTATGCTCCCACACTTGGGTTTATTTGCCTAAGCCACCTGCCATGTCGAGTGTGGGATTGCGGCACGCTGCTGGATAATGTTCATTCACTGTACATGAGTCAGGCACTGTTTAAGTCAGCTGATGACCTAATACAGGAAAAGAAGGAGCAACATCCTCCCTCTCCTCACCCCCCCCCCTCGACGGTACCACATGGGATCTATTTCCTCCCGACATCCATAATGCTCGGGAGCATTAAGCCATTTAGCAAAAGCAGATGTGTTCCTCCCCATACTGATTCCACTTGTATGCGTCCCCCCCCCCCACACACATACACACCCCAGCCCCGCGGCAAAGCATGATTACCCGATTTTAATGAGATTTTTAATGTGATTCCCCCCCCCCACCCCCTTTTTTTTTTCATGCTCCTCCAATCCCTCCAAGACAATCCAACTCCGGCTTATGTACACAGTGTGGTTAATGTTTGCAGTGTGTGATGGTACGAGCGTGGAGCACATCTTGAAGCGTTCACTTCCCACGCCCCTGTTTAAAGTGCGTGGGGCAGATTTCTGCTTCTGACCTCTCGCGTTCGCTTCCTATCAGGTGTCCGCCTCACAGGGGAAATGAAATGAAGTGTGTGGTCCGGTCTGTACCACTTTGTTGTTGCGCCTGAACACCTCAAGTATTTTCTTTCGCAGGGCACCAATGCATGCGAAGACAAATGTGCACGTGTGTACACACACATACACACACACACATATATGAGGTGCCGCGTAACACATAACTCAGGTTTGCCTCTCAGACATTCTACTGAGCGCCACTTACATATATTATGGATATTCTAACCTAACATATGCTGAAAACATTTCATGAAAACTTCTCTTATGTACAACCGAGAACTTATTCAGCAGACGTTGTGTACAATAATATTTCAGTAGTACAAATGAGAGGTGTTCAGTATTATCTATGGCAGGTAGGGGGTCTAAATCACAACTTTCATCATGATACTCCGGAGGGAGATGAGACCGCTTCTCCTTTTGACCACACAGCCGTGGGGTCGTTTATTTCCTCCCAACTAACTTCAAGTGAACAGCTCACAATATTAAAACCTCAGCCTCGTGTCTACCCACCGTCCCCCCTGCTAACCCCTGAACCCACTGTCTTATTAAAGGGCCCGTCTCTGGTCCACATGATCAATATGTAACCTGCAAGTAGCTCACTACACACGCCCCCCCAGAATTCACCATGACAAAAAGAAAAAAAAATCAACGTGGCGGGGGACGAATAATGCAGCCAAAACGGCTTCTCTTGAAGGGTGTAGGGGCAGGGGGGCATCCACGCCGAGGGGGCTGGGCCAGTTGAACCATTCTGTTCAAGTCCAGGAGAGTCTGCTTGAGGCGGTCCACCGAAACTCGCTCCGGCTTACCGCACACGTCCACCACAAAGTTCTTAGCCCCCACTGCCAGGACATGGAAGGGGCCGTCGTAGGGGGGCCACAGGGGGGTACCGTGGGCGTCATGCCGGATGAAGACATACCCGGCCGACTGCAGGTCCTTGAGGATGTAAGGCTGAGGGAGGCTGAGGGAGGCTGTGCCGCGGTTGGGACTGGAGTGCAAACGCCAGTGCCGTCCTGGAATACAGCCCGTTGGTGGGAAGCAGACCATGGAGAAATTCCCCTGGGACCCGCAGTGGCTGGTCGTAAACCAGCTCGGCTGACGAGGACTGGAGGTCTTCCTTAGGGGCGGTCCACAGGCCAAGCATGACCCATGGGAGCTGGTCGACCCAGCTGCTGTCTGTGAAGATGGCCCAAAGAACGGCCTTCATAGAATAATGAAACTGCTCACATAAACCGTTGCCCTGCGGGTTGTATGCTGTGGTGCGGTCGAGTTTCACCCCTAGGCTTTCAACAACTGTAGTCCAGAGCTCGGGTGTGAACTGTGGGCCCCGGTCAGAAGTGAGGTAAGATGGCTTGTCAAACCGGGCTACCCAGGACCCGATGAAAGCCCAGGCCACCTCGGCAGACCTGGTGGATAACGACGGAATAGCCTCCAACCACTTGGTGATCCTATCCACCATGGTGACGAGGTGAGTGAAACCACAGGAGGAGAGAAGGGGGTCCCACTAGGTCCACATTGACATAGTTGAAACACCTCCTGGGCACCAGGAACAGTGTCAGGGGTGCCTTGGTGTGGCGGTGAAGCTTGGACTGCTGACATGCCATGCAGATGCCTGCCCAATCCTTGACATCCTTCCTGAGGCCATGCCACACGAACTTGGCCCCCACCAACTTCATTGATGCCTTCATGCCTACGTGTGAAAGGCCATGGATGGCGTCAAAAACCCGCCACAGCCAGCCAGTAGGCACCATGGGCCGGGGCTGACCCGTGGAGATGTCACAGAGAAGCATGGCCCCAGCATCATCAAACACAACATCCTTCAACTACAGCCCAGTGTCAGCGGTCCGGTAGGCCTGCACTTCTGTGTCAGCAGCCATGGCTGCATAGTCGAGTCCCAAGTAGATGGCCCCCACCATCGCCCGGGAGAGGCAGTCGGCGATGAAGAAGTTGTCCTTGCCGGCGACGTGCCGGATGTCAGTGGTGGACTCCAAGATCTAAGAGAGTTGGTGCTGCTGGCGCCCAGACCACAGCTCGGTGGCTTTGGCCATGGCGAACGTCAGCGGCTTGTGGTCCACAAACACAGAGAACCAGCAGCCTTCCATTAGGAACCGGAAGCGGCGGATGGCGAGAAAGAGGCCAAGAAGCTCCCGGTTGAAGGTGCTATACTTCTTCTCACTGCTGTGCAGCTAGTGGTTGAAAAAAGCGAGCGGCTGCCAGGCTCCACCCACCTACTGCTCATACATTGCCCCCACGGTGTAATCTGAGGCATCACTGATGCGTGCTACTGGGATAGTTGGTGATTGTTGCGCCAACAAGGTAGCGTCAACCAGCACAGGCTTAGGATCCTCAAATGCCTGGTTTCTCTCTTCCGACCGGTCCACTGCACCCTTGGGGTCCTTACCCTTCAGACCCTCATCCAGGGAGCACATGAGATGATCTGCCTGCGGAATGAACCGGTTGTAAAAGTCCACCATGCCAAGGAACTCCTGCAGGGACTTCACCATGTTCAGGCATGGGAATCTGGTGATGGCATCCACCTTGTCGCGGAAGGGGAGTTGGCACCCGCCGCCATTAGCCTTCATGACCATATGCAAGGGGGAGGCCCACAGACTGTCGGAGTGCCGCACGATGCCGAGGCGCTCCACGTTTGCAAACTCCTCCCTGGCAATGGCGAGCTTGGCTGGGTCGAGGCGCTGTGCATGGGCATAGACCGGGGGGCCAGTGGTGGTGATGTAGTGTTCCACTCCGTGCTTGGTGACTGCTGACGAGAAGATGGGTGTTGTGAGGTCTGGAAACTCAGTGAACAGACACTGAAATTCATCCCCGGTGGCAAGCATATTGGACAAACCGATGGGACCCGCCTCCCCCAGCATACATGGGTAGGAGCAGAAGGAGACGGTGTCAATCAAGTGGCGGTTTTTAATGTCCACAAGCATGCAGGAAATCCGCATCCAGGAGGGGAATGGACACCTTCGCCATCACAAAATCCCAGCCAAACCGCCGACCTCCAAAAACCACCTCCACATACCTCGTGCCATAGGTGCGGACGGGGGTACACTGGGCAGCATCCGGGGGGAGGGGGCGAATCTGCCGGCCATCGCGTCAACTGGTGTCGCAGAAAGGATGCTCCGCTGCGCACTGAATCAACTAGCAACCGCCGGCCGGAGATGGTGTCCTGAATAAACAGCAGCCTGCCTTTCTGGCCAACGCTCAGGGCTACTGCTGAGCACCGGCCCTGGCTTTTCCTGCTCCGCTGAAAGCGCATGGTGCACGGCATTGCTTGGCTTTGGTTCCAATTCCAAACCTAGCATGGTAGAAGCACAGTCCTCCTGAGTTCTGCTGCCGACGAGAAACTGCGCCGCGGCCTCAACCGGCGGTGGTGGAGGAGCGTGGGCAGGCAGCAGAGCGGCCGCACACTGCTGTCGGCTGGCGAGAAAAATCTTGTCAGCCTCCGCGGCCAACCCCCGAAAGTTGCTGGTGGTGGACAACTTGGAGCTGCCCAAGGCAGCACGGACGTGCGAGGGGAGCTGACGGAGGAACAGCTGGCCGAACAGGAAGGCGGGGTCGCACGAACCCAGCATACTCAGCATCTTGTCCATTAGCTCCGATGGCTTGCCATCTCCCAAGCCTCGCAGCGAAAACAACCAGTCCGCCCGCTCCACCTCTGCTAGCTCAAAAGCCTGCAGCGTGTCTCTTAATCGTACCGTACTTATCCACGGGCGGCGGGGCTTGCAGCAGGCCCAATATCTGTGCCGCCGTAGATGTTCTGAGTGCCGCCATGATGTAGTGGTACTTGTTCCTAATAGCGAACTGGACTTCGATGTGAGTGAACCATGCTGCGGCAGCCGTTTCCCAGAAGTCGGGCAGTTTGAGCGAGATGGCGTTAGTCACTGCCGCTGCACTGGGAGCTTCGTTTTCCATGGCTCACATAGGGGTCACCAATGTGGAGGATGTAAGGAGACGAGACCACTTCTCCTTTTGACCACACAGCCACCGGGTCGTTTATTTCCTCACAATCCTTCACAATATCAAAACCTCAGCCTCGTGTCTACTCACAATCCCCCCTGCTAACCCCTGAACCCACTGTCTTAAAGGGATCGTCTCTGATCCAAATGGTGAATATGTAACCTGCAAGTAGGTCACTACAATACATTGTATCCATTGTTTGGACAATGACACAATATTTGCTGATATTACAAAGTCTGCCATGATACGATTTCTATTCAATTCAATTCAGGGGCCCGTGATCGATATGAGACAATATCATATGCCCGTTTAACACAATCAGTTACCTTTACATCAACTCACAAAAGTAACTAAAATATGATTTGACAATTTTACTACTGAGCTCTTCCAGGCATTTAAATTAAAAAACTATTATTTTAATAAAAAGAATAGAAATAAACTTCCTGTTGTTGTAAACTCCCCTGAGGCAAATTTGTAATTTGTGAAATTGGGCTATACAAATAGAATTGACTTGACTTGTTCACTATTGTGCCACATTTTTCATGTTTAAGTGCAAATATTTTTTATCGGTAACTTATATATAGGCTGAGTAGGTTTTTTTTGTTTGCGGTTTGAAAACACAGCATTCCATCCATTCAAAGTTGGCCCCGCCTCCCCGGCTCTACGTCACCAGAGGGACACGCCCCCTGACCGCAGTTTTCAGAAGACATCCCAGTGCACAGGCCAACTCCGTGTTGCTCTTCATCCCCATCCTCTCCTTCAGTGCTCGCCAGCGGGTAGAAGCCAACCCCAGATTCACTCTGGTTTTGGAACCAGCTTTGTCCGCTTGGCATTTCCATCCATTCATCACTACATTTGCGTCTTTTCGGCGCTGTGTCCGCCATTGTCGTAGCTTCCTCTTTGATGCATGCTTACGATCTCGATCTGGCACCTGGTCGCTACGTTTTTATAGAGTCCCGCTGCCCAAAGGTTAACGCCCAGAAACCTCCCGTACACAGCAAAATAAGAAAATACAGGCAGAGGACAGGGTCGCAGGGTCGCCTTTCCTCCTTTCTGGAGGAAAGGCTCTGGAAGCTGTCAACTCCTCCGTTAGTTGTGCTAGGCTCAGTCTCCATCCATCCATCCATCCATGATCCGAACCGCTTATCCTGCTCTCAGGGTCGCGAGGATGCTGGAGCCTATCCCAGCAGTCATTGGGCGGCAGGCGGGAGACACCCTGGACAGGCCGCCAGGCCATCACACAGGGCCGACATCCACACACATTCATACCTAGGGACAATTTAGTATGGCCGATTCACCTGGGCTACATGTCTTTGGACTGTGGGAGGAAACCGGAGCACCTGGAAGAAACCCACGCAGACACGGGGAGAACATGCAGACTCCACACAGGGGGCGACCCGGGACGACCCCCAAGTTTGGACTACCCCAGGGCTCGAATCCAGGACCTTCTTGCTGTGAGGCAACTGCACTAACGACTGTGCCACTGTGCCACTCAGGCTCAGTCTCATACAGTTCAAAGTAGTTCATAGACTCCATTATAGCACGGCTAAGCTCGCCAAACTTTGCCCAAGCAAAGTGAACGAAAACTATGGAAGATGTTCCCTTGCCCCTTGCGATTTGGCTCATATGTTCTGGTCATGTCCCAAACTAACTGGCTTCTGGCATTCATTTTTTAACATGATTTCAGAAATTTTGAAGTTGAAAATCTGTCCGTCCCCTCACACAGCAATCTTTGGTAGACCCCCAGACGAAATCACTACAACAGCTATCCAATCTAATGTTATTGCCTTTGCCTGTTTAATCGCCTTGTAGAACAATCCCCATCCTCTCAGCCACCCTCTATTAAAACCTGGCTGCGGGACATTGTGTTTCTACTTAAACTGGAAAAAAATAAAGTTTACACTGAGGGGCTCCTCTGATAGGTTTTATTCTCACTGGAAGCCATTGATTGAATATGTTGATTGCCTCCCTCCCGGCGAGGTGGCGCCATAGAAATCGGGCTTGGGCTGGCCTGGGGTGAACGGCATGTTTGCGGCTTGCCCACCACACACACAGCCAGCAGTTACCCAACCTCACAGAGCCCAAAAAAGACCATTAAAATGGCTCAGATGCTAGTACAGCAGTTATTCTGTTATTTATTTGCTCACTTCTTTATATTATTTTATTTATTTTTACTTATCTAATTTCTTTTGTTTCCTTTGTCGTGTTTATATTTTAAGCTACTGTAATGTGGTTTAATTCTGTCCTGAGAAGGGGCCTGCGGGATGGGCTATGAGTAAATAGAGGGGAGCAGGATGTGGGTAAATGGGATTTTGGGATGTTAAAATGTTATATCATCAATGATATATAAAATATCATAGAGTCTTTCAGCTGTAATTGTTCAGTTCGATTTGTTTTCCTTGAAAAAAAAAGATGATTAAAAAAAAAAGAGGGCAGGGTCCATGCAGATCCAGACACTGCCACACACGTCTAGTTGCTCATAAGTGATGATTGAGAGGGATTATTTTTGTATAGCTTTGCATCAATGATATTGGATCATTGATCAATGAATCGATACATCGATCCAGATCAATGGATCGTTACGCCCCTAATGGCAGGTAAATGTGAATTATGTATTACTACTATATGGCATCTCACAGACACTCTGATACAGTGTCATTTGTTGTTGTTTGTATATATATAATATATACATATTTAACATCAACTTTCTCTAAAAACAAAAAAAACCCCTGAAAAACAAAGCAGTACTAGTTGCGATGTATTTCATTTTTTTAAATCTATGATTAAAATCAGCTGTTCCACATCTAACTAGCAGCGCTTATCTTCACTTTCAGCATGTTTTGATATATACACTCAGAGATATACATCAAACATCAATGGCATGCAGTCTTCCCCTGACATCGGGGGGTATTGCTGCCGTGCCCCCTTTCTCTGGCATCCACCAAGAAGGGAACGCGAATCAAAGACTTCCTCGAAATTCAACAGCTTTATGCCTATTGAGAAGTAGATAAAAGCTGTTGGCCTCAATCAGCGTAAAATTGCTCAGTGCAGTCCACAAAGATGTCAAAAATAAGCAGCGACTGCCACTTAGGTGGCTAAGCACAAGCTCTTCCAAAGACACTTACAATATGTCATGTTACGTCTACAAGCAGCCCGTCGGCTCGTCTGCTGTCACTACCATCAGTAATCATGCAGGTACTTTTCCTCTGCACAACACTGAACATCCATAGACACCGGTTTTATTTTTATTCATTATTTTACTTATTTATGTAATTTTATTTTATTTATTTTCTTTAATAAAATCAGCCAGAGGCAAGCCTTATACTCATTGGACCTAAGCCCTCTGATAAAATGAATGCAAAATAAAACTTGCATAAAAAGGCTAAACTGTGCCAGGAAGACCAATGTAACACACCAATGGGGAATGCGATATTTAGGAAGCTGTGTGTGCTTTATGCAATTTTGGCCAGAAATAAAAGAGCATGTCCATTTTGTCTGAACTCAGTGGAGAACGGCGAACAATAAATATATTGATTTAAAAAAACAAAACAATTGACATCCAGGTGGCGGAGCGGGCCATTTTGTTGCCTACCAACACGGAGGGAGATCTCCGGTTCGAATCTCTGTGTTACCTCCAGCTTGGTTGGGCATCCCTGCAGACACAATTGGCCTTGTCTGTGGGTGGGAAGCCGGATGTGGGTATGTGTCCTGGTCACTGCACTAGCACCTCCTCTAGTTGGTTGGGGCGCCTGTTTTGGGGGGGAGTGGGAACTGGGGGGAATAGCGTGATCCTCCCGTGCACTACGTCCCCCTGGCGAAACTCCTCACTGTCAGGTGAAAAGAAGCGGCTGGCGACTCCACATGTATTGTAAGAGGCATATGGTAGTCTGCAGCCCTCCCCAATTTGGCAGAGGGGGTGGAGGAGCGACCGGGACGGCTCTGAAGAGTGGGGTAATTGGCCAGATAAATTGGGGAGAAAAGGGGGGGGGGACAGTCTCAACATGGTGCAGGACTAGTGACACACACACACACACGCACACACACACACACAATTACAGGCAAGTTTAATTTGATTTTTAGTTTATTTTCCTGTGGCATATATAGATGGGCTGAGTTACGGACTGCCAGCTACTCTGCAAACTCTGTTTCATTAAGTTTGGGACACAGATTTGCTCGCGTTCCTTTCTAGTTTCCGTTGCTACTTCCTTTTCACAAGTACACAGGTGCCCTGATCCACAGTCACTGTCTCTCATCTCATTTGCTTTAAAACCACAGAAACTCCAAATACGTGCAGATTTTTACGTTTAAAGAAATTTGCCATCTTTCATCGATTACAGAAAAAATGCATGCAAACTTTATTTGTCATTGAATTTTCTAAACCTTTTGGTGCATTTGGCAGAAAAGATGGCTTCGCTGACTCGTCTATAACTATCTTATCATCAGGGCAGCGCGTGACAGCTATTATCGTGGCTTCCTAATATTGTGCTGTGGTGAATACATATTTCAAGAAGAGGGAGGAACTCAGGGGGGCATATAGAGTGGAGGAAGGTGCACACAGGTGGACTACACTCACCGGCCACTTTATTAGGCACACCTGTCCAACTGCTCGTTAACGCAAATTTCTAATCAGCCAATCACATGGCAGCAACTCAATGCATATTTAGGCATGTAGACATGGTCAAGACGATCTGCTGCAGTTCAAATTGAGCATCAGAATGGGGAAGAAAGGTGATTTAAGTGACTTTGAACGTGGCATGGTTGTTGGTGCCAGACGGGCTGGTCTGAGTATTTCAGAAACTGCTGATCTACTGGGATTTCCACGCACAACCATCTCTAGGGTTTACAGAGAATGGTCCGAAAAAGAGAAAATATCCAGTGAGCGGCAGTTCTGTGGGCGAAAATGCCTTGTTGATGCCAGAGGTCAGAGGAGAATGGCCAGACTGGTTCGAGCTGATAGAAAGGCAACAGTAACAAATAACCACTCATTACGACCGAGGTATGCAGAAGAGCATCTCTGAACGCACAACACATCGAACCTTGAGGCAGATGGGCTACAGCAGCAGAAGACCACACCAGGTGCCACTCCTGTCAGCTAAGAACAGGAAACTGAGGCTACAATTCGCACAGGCTCACCAAAATTGGACAATAGAAGATTGGAAAAACGTTGCCTGGTCTGATGAGTATCGATTTCTGCTGCGACATTCGGATGGTAGGGTCAGAATTTGGCGTCAACAACATGAAAGCATGGATCCATCCTGCCTTGTATCAACAGTTCAGGCTGGTGGTGGTGGTGTAATGGTGTGGGGGATATTTTCTTGGCACACTTTGGGCCCCTTAGTACCAATTGAGCATCGTGTCAACGCCACAGCCTACCTGAGTATTGTTGCTGACCATGTCCATCCCTTTATGACTACAGTGTTCCCATCTTCTGATGGCTACTTCCAGCAGGATAACGTGCCATGTCATAAAGCTCGAATCATCTCAGACTGGTTTCTTGAACATGACAATGAGTTCACTGTACTCAAATGGCCTCCACAGTCACCAGATCTCAATCCAATAGAGCACCTTTGGGATGTGGTGGACCGGGAGATTCGCATCATGGATGTGCAGCCGACAAATCTGCAGCAACTGCGTGATGCTATCATGTCAATATGGACCAAACTCTCTGAGGAATGTTTCCAGTACCTTGTTGAATCTATGCCACGAAGGATTAAGGCAGTTCTGAAGGCAAAAGGGGGTCCAACCCGGTACTAGCAAGGTGTACCTAATAAAGTGGCCAGTGAGTGTATATCTTATGCAGGAGGTTCAGTCTGAAAGGGTTTGGAGACTGCAAGGTGGTGATGGGAGAATGTAGATAGGCAGCATCGGATGGTGGTCTGTAGGATGACTTTGGAGATCAAGAAGAGGAAGAAAGTGAAGATACAACCAAGGATCAAATGAAGTTGAAGAAGGTAGACTATCAGAGGACGGGGTTGGTGAACACATGGGATAGTCAGATAGATGAAGAAAGTAGATGGGATAAAAGGAGATGCAGTGTAAGGCAAAGAGAGCATTGGCAAAGGAAAAGGTGTGTGGTGAGTTGTATGAGAGGTTAGACACTAAGGAAGGAGAAAACGACTTGTCGACTGGCTAGACAGAGGGAGTGAGCTGGGAAGGATGTTCAGCAGGTTAGGGTGATGAAGGATAGAGATGGAAATGTGAAGACAAGCGAGGAGAGTGTGTCGAGAAGGTGGAAGGAGTACTCTGAGGGGCTGATGGATAAAGAAAATGAGAGAGAGAGAGAAGGTTGGGTGATGTGGGGATAGTGAATCAGGAAGTTCAGCGGATTAGAAAGGAGGAAGTGAGGGCAGCTATGAAGAGGATGAAGAGCGGAAAGGCAGTTGGTCCTGATGACATAGCTGTGGAGGCATGGAGGTGTTCAGGAGAGATGGCAGTGGAGTTTTTAACTAGATTGTTTAACACAGTCTTGGAAAGTGAGATGATCCCTGAAAAGTGGAGAAGTGTACTATTACTGATTTTCAAGAATAAGGGCGATGTGCAGAGCTGCAGTAACTACAGAGGTATAAAGTTGATCAGCCACAGCATGAAGATATGTGAAAGAGTAATAGAAGCTAGGTTAAGAGGAGAGGTGATGATTAGCGAGCAGCAGTATGGTTTCATGCCATGAAAGAGCACCACAGATGTGATGTTTGCTTTGAGAATGTTGCTGGAGAAGTATAGAGAAGGCCAGAAAGAGTTGCATTGTGTCTTTGTGGATTTAGAGAAAGCATATGACAGGGTGCCGAGAGAGGAGGTGTGGTATTGTATGAGGAAGTAAGGAGTGGCAGAGAAGTATGTAGGAGTGGTGCAGGATACGTATGAGGGAAGTGTGACAGTGGTGAGTTGTCCGGTAGAAATGACAGATGGGTTCAAGGTGGAGGTGGAATTACATCAAGGATCGGCTCTGAGCCCTTTCTTGTTTGCAATGGTGAGGGACAGGTTGATGGACAAGATCAGGCAGGAGTCTCTGTGAACTATAATGTTTGCGGATGACATTGTGATCTGTAGCGAGAGTAGGGTGCAGGTTGAGGAAAGCCTGGAGAGGTGGAGGTATGCACTGGAGAAAGAGGGATAAAAGTCGGTAGGAAAAAGATGGAATACCTATGCATGAATGAGAGGGAGGACAGCAGAATGGTGAGGATGCGAGGAGTAGAGGTGACGAAGGCAGATGAGTTTGAATACTTGGGGTTAACTGTTCAAAGTAATGGGGAGTGCAGAGGAGAGTACAGGCAAGGTGGAGTGGGTGGAGAAGAGTGTCAGGAGTGATTTGCGACAGAAGGGCACCAGCAAGGGTTAAAGGGAAGGTTTACAAGATGGTAGTGAGACCAGCTATGTTATATGGTTTGGAAACGGTGGCACTGACGAAAAGACAGGAGGTGGAGCTGGAGGTGGCGGAGTTGACGATGCTAAGACTTTCATTGGGAGTGACGAAGATGGACAGGATTAAGAATGAACATATAAGAGGGACCGCTCAGGTTGGGTGGTTTGGAGACAAAGCAAGAGAGGCAAGATTGAGATGGTTTGGACGTGTGGAGGAGAGATGCTGGATATATTGGGAGAAGGATGCTGACTATGGAGCTGCCAGGCAAGAGGGAAGGCGAGAGAGGAGGTTTATGGATGTGGTGCGGGTGGTTGGTGTGACAGAGAAAGATGCAGAAAAGAGGAAAAGATGGAAATGGATGATCTGCTGTGGCGACCCCTAACGGGAGCAGCCAAAAGAAAGAGAAGATATTATCCCTCTACCGACTACGTCTAGTGTGTTACATAGCCAACAAATAGTGATTAATTGGTTGCTTTTTTCATGTTTTTTTCACTCGTTTCATGTGTGCATCCAATCTGGTTAAACCACCCACATCAAACTATAACCTCACATTCACCCTGCAACATGATTCGCTCATGTGTGCCCATGTGGTCGGTGTCTACGTGTCTGTCCATATCATGTTGTGTGTGTGAAGGTGTTAGCCTACCGTTCTGCTGTTTCCTCACAGTATTTCTCCAGGGGAAGGATATATTCTCTTGACTGAAGCTAACAGATATCCTCCCACAGGTATTAACCATAATACGACGTACATGCTGAAGGATAACCATCACTCAGGTTTATCGATCAGATGAAATCCCTCAGATTTCTGGCCCCTAGTTACGTTGAAAATTGTGGGATTTTGCCGAGAACCACTGCAGGGCCTCCCCTAATCCTGTTCCTTCATCCTAAAACACTACGGACTTCTTTTTCTTCTCTGCTCCATGAGCTGCAACGATGCAGTTGGAGAAACGTGCAGGAGGTCTCCGCTGTTCAAATTACAGCCATTTACACTCGTTTGTTTGTGTGTGTTTATGTGTTATCGGGGGGCCCGGTGCAGATGTGTCACTGCTGGGCTACCAACCAGGGTCTTTGTTCCCTGGGAATTTATCCTTTCAGCACTTTTTATTTTTCCTGCTCCCAGATCTCTTCCCACCTCTGTTTTTCCCGGTCTCCATTCCTCGCCAGTGGGGTCATGGTGGGCTCCGAAGAACTCGTCATTTCAAATAACACTGAGAGTTGACAGATTCTGTATCCTATCCACGTGCTGGCCCTGGATTTGGACTAGACCGTGACATCACAGGGCAGACTGCCTGGTTTCCGCACTGAAGTTGGCCCCCCGTTTCAGTTCACCTACATTAGTTCCCATTGCAGACATGGCAGCTGTTCCCAGCCTACCCTGATTTTCTCTTCTTTTTTTTTTCTTTTTTCTTTTTTTTCTTCTTGTTGTTTCTTTTGAGACCTGATGGTGACCATATGCTTTGGCAACAAATCGCAGCAAATACAAGTTGCAAGATTGTGAATTTATTTTCTCGCAATTGCTCATCAATCAACTCAAGTGGCGAGATACGGAGAGTGCTAAATGCACGCCAAAATGCAATACATCATGTGAACCGGAGGAGTCCACAGCGAGCCTAAATAAATAAGCGAAGCTCGAGAACGGGGTTTGAGAATGAACTCATCAATTGTGTCATCTAATAGTCCCTAATCAAGGAGTAAAGAGGTGAGGTTGTAATATTGATACTACATACACACATTAGCTGCTCCCCTTTGGTATTTCACTGGACCCTCTTTATGCAAGTCCGTATGAGAACAATGTAAATTACCTTGAATAATAGCACGGCGTCATTCGCTTCCATTACCAAAATCTTATAATTCGCTCGGTGCTTTTTTTTGTAATCCCGTTTCAGTGTTTATTTTGTCTATGGCGTCCAACCTTGCACGCTCGCTGGGTAACTTGCTTGATAGCTGGCTTGCCCAGCTGAACGGTGTCATTAGGGAGCTGTAGTTATGTCTTCCACTGCCCCCCCCCCCACAGTTTTGGGACTTGGGGAAAACGAATTGCTGCCAAGACAGCTGAGGAGAGGGAAGGAGAAGTGAGGGGAGATGAGGAATAAAGTAGGGAGGAGGAGGTGGTGAGAGGAGAGATGGGAGAATGGATTGAGTAGCTTGGGGAGTTGCAAATATGCCTGTGAAGGGCCTCCAGCGCATGGGTGGGGGTCATCTGTGTGTGTGTGTGTGTGTGTGTGTGTGTGTGTGTGTGTGTGTGTGTGTGTGTGTGTGTGTGTGAGTGTGTGTGTGTGTGTGTGTGTGTGTGTGTGTGTGTGTGTGTGTGTGTGTGTGTGTGTGTGTGTGTGTGTGTGTGTGTGTGTGTGCGCGCGTGTCCCCACATGAATACAGGTAATTTTGAAAACACTTTTTTTTTCTCTCCCTCAGTTCTGACCCTAAGCCGCCGTGTTCGAAAACTGAAAAGGGACCGTTTTGAAAATGTCCTCTTAAGTGGATGAATAAGCCAGTCTCGACTTGTAGTGGGGACCATTTCGGAGTTGCCAATAAGCATTTCACTGCTCACTGAACTTGTACGTGAAGATTGTGACAAATAAACCTTTGAATCCTAATCGCCCACAGGGTTTGTGGTTGTGTGAGGAAGAGCATCAGTATGCAGATGATAAGACCATACCGGGTCGGTCAAGGCCGGGGTTAACAACGGCCGTCATTGCTGCTGTGCCCTCACAGGGTACCGATGGAAACTATGAAATCCACTGCGGCAACCCCTGAGAATCAGGGGATAAGCCGAAAGAAGAAGAAGAAGAAGAAGAAGAAGAAGAAGAAGAAGAAGAAGAAGAAGCCTTTGAATCTTAAATCTTGAATCTTGGACGGCGAAAACACAGAGATATGATTGTCATGTGATCAGCGTGAACCCTCCTGCTCGGTACCGTATAAGAGACCTCAGTGTCTTTCTGTTGTTTGTGTGGACAATGAACGTTACAAAAAGCGATCAAAATAAGCTAATGTGGATGGGAAAATGTGTCTCCGTTTTCACCCGGAAAACGACATAGGACATAGTCTATGACACTTGAAGTGAGGAGCCTACACCCCCCCCCCCCCCACACACACACACACACACACACACACACACATTTGTATTGATTCGTTACCGCTGTTCTCAAATGTTGGTAGTTGATGCCTGAGAAGAGCCGTGAATCACTGCAGACTAAAATTAAGTATCTGGGAAAGAACAGAATCCCAGAGAAAGAAGAGTAGAAACTCTAACAAGGAGTCTCGCCCGGTGCTGAAATATGAGACCTGAGTTAAGTTCTGGAGATATTTGGAAAGTTTCTGAAAGTCAAGAGGGGAAGTGGCAATGTGACAAAGATCGTGATGGCTCCTGAGCACAGATTTGACATATTACATAGAGGTTGATTTTTCCCTCTCTCGAGCTGGGGGACACTGTAGCAAATGAACTGCGAAGTCTCGATTTATTTTCACTCTCTCCCTCTAACTCCATCTCACCGTTTCTACTCCACTAACCTCCGTCCCCCACTCATACAAAAGACATAAGCAGAGATGTGTGCGTTTCCAAGAATCCTGTCTATGTATACTGTTTTTTTTCTTTTTTCTTTTTCACATACTTATGTAAAATTACATTGATACCACCTACTTAAATCTAGCTCGGGAATCTGCATGTAGGAGCCAGGTTTGGGTGCTCCGGGGTCTCTGAGCCCAGTCGCTCAGCTTGTGTGTATGGGAGAGGAGAAAAAAAAGAGAGACAAGTTTCTTTGCCACTGAGGATTTCCGGGAGCTGTCAATGTGGCTCTGAGACAGCTCTGAATTTATCTGCAGGCTGTCAGTGGAATTAATACAGATAAGGAAAAAATATATATATGTGACAAAAGTTTGAAAGTCTGGAGTCGAAAAGAAGCTCTTCTCGCTGCCTCATTATATTAAAAAGAGAAAAGCCACAAGGGGGGAAGTATATCTCTAGTGGCTTGAATTTGGAGTCTTACAGTGTAGACAATGCCTGAAGCCAAGTTTATCTTCGCTCTGTCCAAACTTAATCTGCACCCCGAGCACTTGGGGTTCTTACATTTAGATATTATAAAGCAGCAGAATAAGTGTTTGTGATGATACATTGCCCTTTCCCTGTCCCGTCTTTTGATGGAGGGTGAGAGACCAAATGTTGGGCTCTTTCGTCTCTGTCTCTGTCATGTTAACAACTCGGGGCTCTTCGTGGTTTAATAGCTGTAATAAAGTGACTGCCAAGTTAAGGGGCAATGGCCTTCCCCTTCAACTAGCAAAGGAGTGTTTCGGTCCCAAACGTTATTACCTTGGTGCAATTTGCTGGCGAAAATTATACCGCAATTTGAATCTGACCCAAAAAAAAAAATCCGAGGCCCCTAACTTTGTCAGACTGTGACGGTGGTGGTGGCGTGTGTGTGTGTGTGTGGGGGGGGGTGTAGTCTAGAAATTTTCGTGTTTTAGCAGAAGGAACCCTTCAGGTTTGCTCGGATCATCCTCATAATAATTAGCAGACTGAACGTGTAGTTCACAGCAAACGGAGCAGACTGTCGAAACTGTCTCCTCAGAGGAGTTGTTGGGGTCTGTATTTCTAAGCAGGTACTTCCAACATCTGGATGTGAGACTCCTGACGGATCACACTGAAGCGTGTCGCGGTGTTTACAGCCGCTCCTGTGGCATGTGAAGCTGATGCTGCAAAACAGGCCTTGTATTTTCAATTATGATCAGTTGTGAGAGACTCGAAACACTTATGGCCAAACTCCTCAGTTGTATGGTGTGGAATTTGCAGTAAAGTAGAGACCGACAATTTCTCTCACTGACCACACGAACACGTGTATCATTTATTCTCCCGTACAAACTCACCATCGTCAACAACATGGCGCTGCTCCAACCCGCCTAGTCCTCGCTCCGCCCTCACAACCCGGAAACCCTTTCTTAAAGGGCCCGTGTCTACCACTTACGGTGAGCTGCGCCCGTATAGTCCGTGTAACCAGGTTAAAATTAATATTTTTATTTTATTTTGTTTGAGTATGAAATATCACCAAATCCTGTCTGTGTGCTGTTATTTGTGTTTACTACATTTTATTTTATGTCATTATTTACTTTTATGCACGTTTTTCAACGACCGTCATTTACATGTACCGTCGCTTTAAGAGAGGGAACGCGGGAGAGGCCATTTTTGTTTTGTGGGAGGAGTCTCAAGCAGCAATCGAGCCGAGACACACGTGTTTCTTACGGTAGGACAGTTTTGCTGGTTGAGGAGAACGTAACCTTGAGTATCCCTGTAAGAAGATACTGCAAGCTGTGGGATAAAATACTTGTTTATCCTTTCTTACATCGGAGTCCCGTGGATGGTTTCTCCTTCTAACGCACACGAGTGAAGTCCGGGCAGTGGTTGAACTTCGACCCCCACGTCCGTAAGAAACACCGCTCCCGCTGGAGGACTGGACGTTTGTCGAAGGGTTTGAAACCAAAATAAATGGCAAGGTGGGCCAAATAGAGTCCTGTGTGTCCCCCCTCCTTCCTTGATCATGATGATGATGAGAGACTGAGGCCCCCCCACAACACCTGGGGCCCCACCCAACTAGAACACAACGCAGAGCTAATGATGAGAGTGACGGGCGTGCAGCAGGCTGACCAGCATAGAACACCATAGGACTGCCCCCGTTACATCCGCTACAATGGTCAAATAAGTCACATAATGGACATTTATAGGGATAGAAAATGTAATTCAAACACATGCATGAGTTGGTAGCTTTTCATACTGACAACCCGTAAGAGAAGTTTCAGGCATGTTTGACCATTTATGCGGAAGTTGTTTGTTTTTGTATCGCTGTTATAATGCAACTAGGAGGCGCCATATAGTCTGCCAGGAGAGCGATGCGTGACGTCATGGATTCAATACTGAGAAACTTAACGGAAATACAGACGGGGGGGGAAACAATGCATGAAAAACTGAAATCAACATCCGCAGACAAGATGGTGGAAAGTGGCTTGGGAGGCGGTGAGTATGAATAATGCTGCGTTCCATTCAAAGTCCGAGGTCAAAATTTCCCCGTTGAATTTTCCAATTTCCGACCTCCAAGTGTTCCAGGTGCACGACGCCAAATGTAAACAAAAAACATGGATGACCGTGACAAACTGTTTTTGTTTTGTTTTTTGGCAAGTGTGGAGACAATCGAATTGTCAGCAGTGCAGCCTCCTTGCATATATAAACGAAACGGAGGAGTAACTGTTTTGCAGAGAAGATAACTTTCAGAGATTCTACTTTAACCAGCCATCTAATAACATTGGCAACCAATTTGACATCAATTTACATGCAGTACAGGTTTTACTATATGATGGTATTGTAAACTACTAATAACACACGTTAGCCCCTAGCTAATGGGTCTGACCCTTTAGCCGAGCGGTTAGCGATGTCGCCTTGTGGTGCAGTACTCCTCGTATCGAATCCCGCACCGGGCGAAAAAACAACCGGTTACAGTATGTATTGTGTTAGTTAAATGCAGGCAAATATACTTAGCGTTGCCTTTTAGTTGATGGTTTACTATTAACATTGCGCCTCCGTGGGCGCCGCCATTGTTGTGTGACGTCAGAAAACTGCTTCCCCATGAAGGCGGGGTAGCTGGATTTGCCCCGAGTTTATAAATTGAGTGGCGTCCTATCGTGCTTTTTCTAGTAGGAGGGCGGGAAAACTCGACTTCCGGGTTGTGTGGAACGCAGCATAAGACTGACAGGGTCCTTGGGCGCAGGAAACTGCTGTAAGAAACAGTTGTAAGAAACAGATGGACACATGATTTGGCAATTAAAACAATTATTATTCTTGGAAAGTTCTTTTTACATAGGAATAAGCTATCCATAGGAACAGGTCCCTGAAAATGCAGCCAAACTTGTGCACATTTCATAGGGAACTGTGTCATTATTTCACATCGCTGAGGTTAATGGAGAAGAAGAACGCTATGGAACTCTCTGGCTTGATAGAAGAACTTGAACTTGCAGAAAACCCCTAGGACTCCCCTCCCTTTCATTTATGCATTTGATTTTATTCATTTAATTTTCTTCATTTTCTTTACTTTTATCCCCCCCTCTTTCTTTTGTTTGTGTGTTTGTTGTATGTAGAATTTAATCATTTCAACAACAACAGCAACAAAAAAAAAACTGGCTGCTGAGACGACGTGACGTCAGAGTATTTCCACAAGCTATCTACGGGATTTCTCTGAGTGATAAAAAAAATGAAATCAATAGCGGCATTTGTGAAATTGATTCTGTTTGAAACGTGACTTTTGGAGACTGGTATTTTATTTGTATGGGCCTTTTAATTTCAGTCATTTGCGTGAATCATTAGATTATATCAATTTGTCCTCCTAGCTGCATTTTCTCCATGGCTCTACTTTAATGATTGGACTTTGCAACAGCAATTAACTTCTCTCTTTCCCGGCACTGCTTTCTCCTGTCTGCACTTGCGCACATGAAATGAAACGAAACATTGTTTCCCCCAGCCCACAGCAGTGCAACACAAAGACAAAAACACATCCAAAAACTACAAGAACTACAAGCACACATATTCAGTGCATCCGGAAAGTATTCACACCCCTTCACTTTCCCCACATTTTATGTTACAGCCTTATTCCAAAATGGATTAAATTCCTTTTTTTCCTCATCAATCTACATACAATACCCCACAATGACAAAGCGAAAAAGGTTTTGTAGAATTTTTTGCAAATTTATTAAAAATAAAAAACTGAAATATTGCATGTACATAAGTATTCACACCCTTGGCAGTAATTACAGCCTCAAGTCTTCTTGGGTATGAAGCTACAAGCTTGGCACACCTATATTTGGGGTATTTCTCCCATTCTTCTCTGCAGATCCTCTCGAGGTTAGATGGGGAGCGTCGCTGCACAGCTATTTTCAGGTCTTTCCAGAGATGTTCAATGGGGTTCAAGTCTGGGCTCTGGCTGGGCCACTCAAGAACATTCACAGACTTGTCCCGAAGCCACTCCTTCGCTGTCTTGGCTGTGTGCTTAGGGTCGTTGTCGTGTTGAAAGGTAAACCTTCGCCCCAGTCTGAGGTCCTGAGCACTCTGGAGCAGGTTTTCATCAAGGATCTCTCTTTACTTTGCTCCATTCATCTTTCCCTCAATCTTGACTAGTCTCCCAGTTCCTGCCCTGAAAAACATCCCCACATCATGATGCTGCCACCACCATGCTTCACTGTAGGGATGGTATTAGCAAGGTGATGAGAGGTGCCTGGTTCCTCCAGACGTGATGTCATTCAGGCCAAAGAGTTCAATCTTGGTTTCATCAGACCAGAGAATCTTGTTCCTCATGGTCCAAGAGTCCTTTAGGTGCTTTCTGGCAAACTCCAAGTGGGCTGTCATGTGCATTTTACTGAGCAGAGGTTTCCGTCTGGCCACTCTACCATAAAGGCCTGATTGGTGGAGTGCTGCAGAGATGGTTGTCCTTCTGAAAGGTTCTCCCATCTCCACAGAGGAATGCTGGAGCTCTGTCAGAGTGACCATTGGGTTCTTGGTCACCTCCCTGACCAAGGCCCTTCTACCCCGATTGCTCAGTTTGGCTGGGCGGCCAGCTCTAGGAAGAGTCCTGGTGGATCCAAACTTCTTCCATTTACGAATGATGGAGACCACTGTGCTCTTCGGGACCTTCAAAGTTGTAGAAATTTTTTGTACCCTTCCCCAGATCTGTGCCTCAATACAATCCTGTCTCGGAGGTCCACAGACAATCCCTTTGACTTCATGGCTTGGTTTCTGCTCTGACATGCACTGTCAACAGTGGGACCTTATATAGACAGGTGTGTGCCTTTCTAAATCATGTCCAATCAGTTGAATTTGCTATGGGTGGACTCCAGTCAAGATGTAGAAACATCTTAAGGATGATCAGTGGAAACAGGATGAACCTGAGCTCAATTTTGAGTGTCATAGCAAAGGGTGTGAATACTTATGTACATGCAAAATTTCAGTTTTTTATTTTTAATAAATTTGCCAAAATTTCTACAAAACCTTTTTCACTTTGTCATTATGGGGTATTGTGTGTAGATTGATGAGGAAAAAAAGGAATTTAATCCATTTTGGAATAAGGCTGTAACATAACAAAATGTGGGGAAAGTGAAGGGGTGTGAATACTTTCCGGATGCACTGTATATACACGTGTATCTAAACTTTTTAAAAAAAAGTCACTGGCCAGGAGAACGAACGCCAGCCAGGATGACTGTTGGAACTGCCTGTCTGTATGGGCTAGCAGTTAGCTTAGCCTGCCCCACTTCCACGTCCTGTCAGACCACCCTTGGTGTTTCCTCTTCGGGCACAGCTCCAGTCAGGGCCATGGTCCTTGGGCCCACAGGACGCAGCAGACCAAGCTCCCTCAGCCAATCCAGTGTCAGCTCTCCCAGCCAGACACCTTCGACACACCTCCCCCCGCTCCACACAGTGACACTAAAAACACAGTAAAGGCTAGGTGAGGCCGCCGCCAGACCGCCCGCGGTGTTATTGGAACTGCCGGTCTGCACAGGCTAGCAGTTAGCTTAGCCTGCCCCGCTTCAATGACCTGTCAGACCGCCCTCTGTGTTTCCTCTTCGGGCGCAGCTCCGATCAGGGCCGTGGTCGTTGGGCCCACAGGAGGCAGCAGACCAAGCTCTCCCAGCTTATCCAGCGCCGGCTCTCCCAGCCATCAAACGAAGACACATTTAGATGCAGACGTGGACAAAGACACTGCATGGATGATACTAGGTGAGGCTGCTGTAAACATGAATTCGTGCCGCCATCTTCCCACACTGATACTGGGACTGGGTGAGTCCGCTGCAAACGTGAATTTGTGCCGCCATCTTCCCACACCAGAAGCGGAATGTACAAGACCTTGTACAAGAATGTACACGTTTTGCATCCATCCACATGGAAGTGTGAGTTATTCAACATGAAATACTGAGCCCTTTTTGTATGCAGCTAACTATTTAGCAGAGGCTTTATCGATACATGACAAGACCTATGATCCCGTTTTTAGCTCAAATAGCCCTGTGGTGACTCAGCACAGATTTAATTGAATTGACTTTGGTGTCACTGCAACCTCCTCCTTTGGAGCAAATCATCCCAGAAATGTGTGGCGACAGGCACATTTGTGGCCGTGCTCAGTAATGGTAAGACCCCCTATGCAAGATTAGAGATGAACTTTTTTTTTAAATCTGATTTTGATAGTTGATAGAATAGTCTCCCAATCTTAAAATTATGACAGGTGCCAATGTATGTTCAGTCAAACTATTTGAACAGGGCTCTAGCAAGTCCAAGTCTTGTCATAGATCCAATGCTACTTGTCAGCATACATCTGGAAACAATGAACTAATGATCTGGCTTGTCATTTCAGTCAGTAACATAATCCAATATCAGGGAGGAATTGGTACTGTAATCTCCACAGTGTTGAGCTAAGAGGACATGACATCACTTTCAAGTCTTCATTGTTGGCAATAATAACTCCACTTTCAACAAGTTCCTCTGATAATCCTTCGAATTAGTAAATCAGTTCTTTGAGTGCGGTCGTTTTTAGTTGGGGGGGCATCTTTGGTTTATTTGTTTTTATTTTTTTTTACTTTCACATCCACCTCTGAACACTTTACAGACCGATGTTTTCCTGAAGCAAAGACCACTTCTTAACACCCCCACCCCACCCCCCCAAAAAAAGAAGGCATTTCTTAATCCACATAATATATATCTCACAGCTCTCAGATGGTGTGTTCGGAGGAGGAGGAATTGCCAGAAAAATCTATAAAATCAAATCCTATTAAAGCGCAACAAACAAGAAGACAGTAATCCATCCCACGCATGGCCATGCCAGCTCTGAGATGGTTTGTCTCTGCCCGAGATACTGGTGACGCCCGCGCCCAGTATTTAACAGCCACTCTCCCACTCGCTTTCATCACCGTAAATTAACTGTAATTTTAGGTGTTTACCGACCACAAAGTGGGCTTGATGCTTTCAGATACAGCTGCGAGACTTTGAGCGCACCATGCTGGGAGATTTTCATTATCTGTCTTCTGAATTAGCCAAACGACTTATGCAACGTACGGTCATGTACGATTTTCATAGCGTTGGTTCCAGAGGCGCAATTCACTTTGGCAGACGAGCGCTTGCGAGACATCAGAATGCATAATTGTATTACCTCATCGCTTTTAGGATGATACACCACCACTCACTGACTAATAACTACATCTATTTTTCTTCACTAAAACAATTTTCAGTTATTTATTCTTTCTGTTTTTCCCCCAAATTATATATATTGACTGCACTGATGTATATACTGATAACACTCTTGTATTGAAGAATCTCTATTTATCTACCCATGTCTGTCTGTCTGTCCGTCATTCTTTCTATCTGTCCATCAATATGTCTGTCTGTCATTCTTTCTGTCTTTCTCTGTCATTCTTTCTATCTGTATCATTCTGTCTGTCTGTCTGTCTGTCTGTCTGTCTGTCTGTCTGTCTGTCTGTCTGTCTGTCTGTCTGTCTGTCATTCTTTCTGTCTGTCTGTCTGTCTGTCTGTCATTATTTCTATCTGTCTATCATTCTATCTGTATGTCTGTCTGTCTGGCTATCTATCTATCTATCTATCTATCATATGTCTGTCTGTCTGTCATTCTTTCTATCTGTATCATTCTATCTGTCTCTGTCATTCTATCTATCTATCTATCTATCTATCTATCTATCTATCTATCTATCTATCTATCTATCTATCTATCTATCTATCTATCTATCTATCTATCTATCTATCTATCTATCTATCTATCTATCTATCTATCTGTCTATCTATCTGTCTGTCTGTCTGTCTGTCTATCATTCCATCTATCTATTTGTCTGATTGTCTTGTCTGTCTCTGTCATTCTTTCTATCTATCTAGTATCATTCTATCTATCTATCATTCTGTCTCTGTCTCATTCTGTGTGTGTGTGTGTGTGTGTGTGTGTGTGTGTGTGTGTGTGTGTGTGTGTGTGTGTGTGTGTGTGGAGGGCTGTAATACTTTTGTCAGTAACACACAACCTTGAAGTTGCCTGCGTTAGACTGAGAAGGTATTGTAGTCTTTCCTTAGATGCTGGGCTAAAGTGACACCTAGGTCTTTCTGATACTAAATACACCCGCTTGTCTCCCGGAGCTCACCGGCGCCATATGAACACGGTAGTGCTGAGCGCTGACCTCATCTCTCCCAGCCGAACACTCAGCAGTCCCCTCAACAGCACCACGCTGCAGCCAGCAAAGGTGAAGCCCTCCAACACATCATTATGTTAATGGAGATTGTGAAGAAGAATTTTATTTTAATTTGAAGGTGATGATGTTTCATTTCCCTTTCATTTACTGCCACGTACAAAGTCGGAGTAAAAGAAAAAAAAAACCCTTATTCAAAATGGGAAATACTGATCACACAGCGAAAACTGTTCACGCCTGTTTTTTTGTCAAATGCTTTTTAATTGCTCATTATGATTTATTTATAGTCCCGGCAGTCCTGATTTTGGTGACTAGTTGTACTTCACACCTTGTCCCATTTTCTCTCCACTATTCATTCTCTAATTTGTCTACATGCCAACATTAAAGTGCAGAATATAGAACATATTGTCCATCATATTGTTGGCCAGCATGCAGATTGCCAAACAGTTAAGGTCTGACACATGGCCACACACAAAACCTTACCTTGTCATATAAAATGCCATTTCTCTTGTGATGACATCAGCCCACCAAATCGAAGCTGAAGTCTGTTTGCTACACCAGCAGCATTAAGCTGGCCCACTGAAATCCTACACATGACAGCTAGTCCCCTCAAGACATGCGATTTACATCATCAATATGAAGGATTTCACTCAATTTAATATCATTCTACCAGCACACATATGTAAGTACATACAACTCAAACAGACGAGGTACTTTGTACGAGATTTTGCTAATGGCTCGTTTCCATCTGCAGTCCCTGTGTATGTAGACTTAAGCAACGATTAACATGATTCACAATAAAATCACAATGAAATACTCAGTAAACTCAAATTATTGCCATGTTACTGTACCTATGTGGGCATTTTACTGTTTCTCGTGCAGCATAGAACAGAGTACCTTCATTCCAGTATATAAAATATCTGCTGCACTATGCCATAAAGAAACGTACAACACAGCATATATGCATTATTTGCCGGTGTTCATTTAATTCCCTTTTAAAACAGGCTGCAAAGGCGGCCCAAGATAAGGCGAGGTGGGCTGAGGTTCAAAGGGGCACCTCTGCCCCGTAAGTTTGTTTTTTCCACCGGATCAAATAAGGCAATAATTTATTCATTGCGGTATGCTGCCTTAGATTTGGAGCTACAGGCCTCTCTGGGGGATGAACCTCTCCCATGTTATCACAGCAAACAGGGGTTTCCAACAGGAGAGCCAAATATGCAAGTGCCTCTTTCTCGTTTGACTTTGTTGAGCTAAAAGATTTTTGGTTTGTTTGTAATTTGACATAATTGGTGGTACTTTTACTTAACTTTTGCCAAAAAAAAGTGTATAGTCACGGTTTTATCTTTCTAACAAAATTGTTACGATTTTTTTTTTAACTTTGTCTCCTGTGATTTCACATTTTCCAAATATTGTAATATGTGTGGCATGGTAGCCCAGTGGTTAGCGTTGTCGCCTCACAGCAAGAAGGTCCTGGGTTCGAACCCCAGGGTTGTCCAACCTTGGGGGGGGGGGTCATCCCAGGTCATCCTCTGTGTGGCGTTTGCATGTTCTCCTCGTGTCTGCGTGGGTTTCCTCCGGGTGCTCCGGTTTCACCCGCCATCAAAAAGACATGCATGTTAGGGTTAATACTCCTGTCTGTGCCCCTGACCGAGGCATGGCAAGACCAACAAGAGTTGGTCCCCGGGCGCTGCACTGCTCGATAGGTTAAATGCAGAGCATGAATTTCCCCACGGGGATTAATAAAGTATATCAAAATCAAAAATTAAAATAGTGCTTTGATGATGTGATTGGGAAGCAATTTAGAGCTTAGCATAGAATTGGTATATCTGAAGCTCTAGACACTTTTGGTACATTTTTGACTTTTGTTTGTTCTGCCAAGCTCAAAAACGTCCATTTCTGTTCGCATCAAAGTCCAGGACCTCCTCTCTCCAAAGAGGAGCTGCTGATAGTCTCCACAGAGGTGTCCTTCCACGGCTCACCTACACGTGTATCCATTCACGATCAATGGCAGATATGTACCCACACTTGAAAAGTCTTCATAAGAATACAATGTTTGACAAGAGATGAAAAACAAAACAAACCGCACTTTTCCACCCAAATGTTTGTTTAAAAAAAGTTATTTCCACCAGCACAGTCTACATCGGAGCAAGTATGGATGTGACGTTTCAGGTAGACATCTCAGCCATACCGGCAGCCCTATCAGCATGTACACTGGTTCTGCTGAATGACAAAAGCTAAGCGGGTGTGGGCTTGGCTAGTACTTGGATGGGAGACCTCCTGGGAAAACTTGAGTTGCTCCTGGAAGTGGTGTTGGTCGGCCAGTAGGGGGCAGTCTTCCCTCTGGTCCTAATAATAACAACAAATATCAAAATCCCAGTGCAGTGATGGGGTCACTGTGCTGTAGGAGATGCCGTCCTTCGGATGAGACGTTAAACCGAGTTGGTCCTGACTCACTGTGGTCATTAAAGATCCCATGGCGCTAATCACAAAGAGTAGGGGGTTCCCCGGTGTCCTGGCAAAACTCCCAACCTGGCTCTCTCCATCTGGCCACCTAATCATCCCCCTGTGGTGGACACGTATTGGGGACAGAATTCAACCCAGGAACTAAGGGTTAAGTCATGGTTGCCCTGGCAGGTTAACGCAGGGTTAAGTTATGGTTGTCCAGCCAGTTTTCTGGTTATTCTTGCCACCTCCGCTCAGTCGAGCTGTGGGTTTGGTTTGTCTCGCTGATTTACCGTTAATTAACGAAAGTTGCCTACACGGCTAAAGTGTGAACCTACGGTCTTCTCCGTTACTTCGGCTCTACACTGGTGACCCCGACGTCGGTTTTCGGATAAGTTTTCTGAAACCACACACATTATGGCTACGAACGCCGTTGCAATTAAACTGCCGGAGTTTTGGGAGTCTTCCGCAGCTACATGGTTCGCGCAGGCTGAGGCACAGTTCGCGCTCAGAGACATAACAGCAGACGAGACCAGGTACTACTACGTAGTGGCAGCGCTGGGGTGCGCTACGGCTTCCAGGATAAGCGGTTTCATAACCAACCCACCGGCCGATGGTAAATACGCCGCACTTAAACATCTCCTCCTTGAAACTTTTGAACTGTCAACAACGGAGAGAGCACGTCGCCTCTTCGCAATTCAGGGCTTGGGAGATGGCAAACCATCGGAGCTAATGAGCAGGATGTTAAACCTACTGGGTCAAGAAAAGCCATGTTTCCTGTTTATGGAGCTGTTTCTGCGCAACATGCCGCCCCACGTCCAGACTGCGCTCGCTAACTCCACCATCACTGATCCCCGTGAGCTGGCAAAGGAGGCTGACCGATTCTTCGTCGCTACACAACGTTCCTCCCATGCCGGGGTGCTGGCTCCTACCTTCACTGGCCCCCCGCCGACATCGCGGGCGTGGCCCGACGGTGGCGCCACAGCGTCAGACCGCTACAAGCCCTCTGGACTCTGTATGTACCACGCTCGATTTGGTGCGAAAGCTAAACGGTGCCGTTCCCCCTGCAACTACAGGCCGACGGGAAACGAGAGGGCCAACACTCAGTAGTGGCCATGAGTGTTGGCGATACGAGCAGGCTACTCTTCATCCTCGACACCATCTCCGGTCGGCGATTTCTTTGTGACACGGGCGCACAGAGAAGCGTGCTCCCTGCTACTGACGTCGACATCATGGGCGGGGAGCGGGGCCCCCAGTTGGCGACGGCTGACGGCAGCCCTATCCACACCTACGGCGTGCGGTCTGTAGAACTGTGTTTTGGTGGACAACGTTTCACGTGGGAGTTCGTCATGGCCAATGTAACGCTTCCCCTCCTCGGAGCTGATTTTTTGTGCGCTTACGGTTTGCTAGTGGACATTCAGAACAGCCGTCTGGTCGATGCCTTAACCTTCTCCTCCTTCGCATGTACACGGAGGGAAGCGGCCTATGCAGGTCTAGCCAACTCTCTCTCAGAGGCAGACAAGTTCAACCGCCTCCTCGCTGAGTTCCCTGACCTCACCCAGCCTACCTTCTCTGCACCCACCGCTAAGCATGGGGTGGAGCATCACATTGCTACGAAGGGGCCCCCGGTCTACGCCAGAGCCAGGCGGCTCGACCCCGCCAAACTCGCCATTGCCAAGTCTGAGTTCGAGCACCTGGAACGCATGGGGATCATCCGCCGCTCTGACAGCCCGTGGGCGTCCCCACTCCACATCGTCGCTAAGCCTGATGGAGGTTGGCGCCCATGCGGGGACTACCGCCGACTAAATGACGCCACCACGCCTGACCGCTATCCTGTCCCGCATATCCAGGACTTTTCTGCAAACCTGTCTGGCAAATGCGTCTTCTCAAAAGTCGACCTGGTCCGTGGTTATCATCAAGTTCCCGTGCACCCCTCAGACATCCCCAAGACAGCGGTGACAACCCCATTCGGCCTATTTGAATTCCTACGAATGCCATTTGGACTCAAAAACGCGGCCCAGTCCTTTCAGCGGCTGATGGATTCAGTGCTCCGTGGCCTTCCTTTCATCTTCGTCTATTTGGACGACATACTCATCGCCAGCGCCTCCGAGGAAGAACACCTGTCCCATCTTCATGCCCTCTTCACACGCCTCAGCCAGCATGGGCTGATCGTCAACCCGGCGAAGTGCCGGTTCGGGCTGACAGCCATTGATTTCCTCGGGCACCGCATCACTGGGGACGGGGCAGTCCCCCTGCCCTCAAAGGTGGAAGCGGTGGCGGCCTTTCCGCGCCCCCAAACAGCTCGTGCGCTCAGGGAGTTCATCGGGATGGTGACATTCTACCACCGCTTCATTCCTCGAGCCGCCTTTATCATCCGGCCACTGTACGAGGCGCTGAAAGGCATGTCCCCCAACCAGGCGGTCGACTGGACAGCAGAGCGGGACCGTGCGTTCACCGAGACTAAAGCTGCGCTCTCCCAGGCTACCCTGCTAGCGCATCCTTCACCTACAGCGCCTATTTCCATAACCACGGATGCATCGGACTATGCTGTTGGTGCGGTTCACGAACAGTGGGTGGGGGGGGCTTGGCAGCCTTTGGCCTTTTTCAGTCGCCAGCTTACACCCCGAGAGCGCAAGTATAGTACTTTTGACAGGGAACTCCTCGGTCTCTGGCTCGCCGTCCGGCATTTCCGTTTCCTGCTAGAGGGCCGCGAGTTTACTGCGTACGTGGACCACAAGCCCCTCACGTTTGCCATGTCCAAGACGGCCGAGCCATGGTCCGCTCGCCAGCAGCGACAACTCTCCTACATTTCGGAATTCACTACCGACATCCAGCACGTCGCTGGTAAGTCTAACCTGGTAGCTGACTGCCTGTCTAGGGCAGTGATTGGAGCGGTCCACCTAGGCCTTGACTATGCACAGATGGCTGCTGACCAGGCCACGGACCCGAGCATCCTCCGTCTCCGGGCCTCCGACACGGGGCTCCGCCTGCAGGACGTTCCTTTCAGCGACACAGGTGTCACCCTCCTGTGTGACGTCTCCACAGGACAGCCCAGGCCCATCGTCCCGCACAGCTGGAGACGCCCCGTATTTGAAGCTGTGCACGGCCTCTCTCATCCAGGCGGTAAGCCATCCGTGCGCCTGACCTCTGCTAAGTTTGTGTGGGAGGGACTTAAGAGAGACGTGAAAGCGTGGGCCGACTCGTGTGTTGCCTGTCAGCGGGCTAAGATACACCGCCACATTAAGGCGCCCCTGGAATGCTTCGCAGTGCCGGAGAGACGATTTGACCATGTCCACGTCGACCTGGTTGGTCCCCTACCCCCCTCCCATGGGTTCACCTACCTCTTCACTGTGGTGGACAGGACTACGCGCTGGCCTGAAGCTGTTCCCCTGGCATCCACGACGTCTGCTGATGTGGCCCGGGCTTTTATTGGGTCGTGGGTCTCACGTTTCGGTACGCCTTCCGACCTTTCATCTGACCGTGGGCCACAGTTTACCTCAGAGCTATGGAATGCTGTGGGTGAGGCTCTGGGCGTCAAGCTTCATCGCACTACCGCCTACCACCCTCAGGCGAACGGCCTATGTGAGCGCTTCCACCGGTCCATGAAGGCTGCGCTTCGGGCTACTCTCAAGGACTGCAACTGGGTTGACAAGCTCCCATGGGTCATGCTGGGCCTGCGGACCGCCCCGAAGGAAGACCTACAAGCCTCCTCTGCGGAGCTGGTGTACGGCACGCCGCTGCGAGTCCCAGGCGATTTCATGCCCAATGCAACGTGTCCCTGGTCAGCTGTGGACCAACGAGCCTCCTTGCTGGACGGGGTCAGAGCTTTCACACCCGTCCCTACCGCCCAACACGGCGCTCCGGTGTCCCAGGTGCCCCCAGGTCTGCAGTCAGCGGACTACGTGTTCATCCGTCACGACGCACACCGCCCCCCTCTGCAACCCCCTTATGACGGCCCCTTCCGCGTCCTGGAACGGGGAACTAAGCACCTGGTGGTGGATTTTGGGGGCACGGCCGAGCATGTTTCAGTGGACCGAGTTAAACCCGCACACCTGGACTTGACGCAGCCGTTGGAGTTAGCCCAACCTCCTCGTCGCGGTCGTCCCCCGGCTCCGCCTCCTCCCCCCGTGGAGGCCCGAGCTGCCTCTTCTGCTCCTCAGGCCGACCTCCACAGGCCCGCGTCAATGCCTCCCACAGACACTCCGGCCCCTGTTATCCGGAGCCGCCGCAGACGGCCTGTCGTCCACCCGCGCCTGCCTGACTTCGATTACTAGGGCGAATTCTGGGGGGGCTCATGTGGTGGACACGTATTGGGGACAGAATTCAACCCAGGAACTAAGGGTTAAGTCATGGTTGCCCTGGCAGGTTAACGCAGGGTTAAGTTATGGTTGTCCAGCCAGTTTTCTGGTTATTCTTGCCACCTCCGCTCAGTCGAGCTGTGGGTTTGGTTTGTCTCGCTGATTTACCGTTAATTAACGAAAGTTGCCTACACGGCTAAAGTGTGAACCTACGGTCTTCTCCGTTACTTCGGCTCTACACCCCCATGTAACTGGCTCAGTGATTCCTCCCTCTCCACCTCAAGCTGAAGTGTGGTGAGCGTTCTTGCACAAAATGGCTGCCGAGCATCACCCAGGTGGGTGCTACACATGGTGGTGGTTGAAGTGAGTTACCCCCTTCAATGTGAAGCGCTTTGGGTGTCCAGAAAAGCGCTATATAAATATTATTATTATTATTGTGAAGTATTGTTATTATTATATAAATGCGATTATTATTATTATTGTCATCCATCCATCCATTATCCAAACCGCTTAACCTTCTCTCAGGGTCGCGGGGATGCTGGAGCCTATCCCAGTTATTATTGTTAATTATTATTATATCATCGTTATTATTATATCATTATATTATTATTATTGTTATTATATAAATGTAATTATTTTTATTATTTGGATTGATTATTATTATTATTATTAAATAAATGTAATTATTTTTTATTATTTGGCTGGATTATTATTATTATTATCTCTATACATTATTTGATCATAATAGTAGCTGTTTGGTAAACAAAGAACAATTAGTGAAAGGTACGACTCAGTCGAGGCAGAGAAAAACTAAGAGCAGTTCAGATGAAGTCCCGGTGCTAGCGGCAATATAAAAGCCAAATTATGCAGCAGCGATGCTCCTAGATTTGCCCATAAATGCCATTAGTCAAGACGACTGCTGATTTTAGTTGTGAATTGTTAATGCGATGGTCTAATGGTGTAAAGTAATTATACAGCCAGCGGCGGCCACCTTGCTGTCTCAGCATTATAAATATACCACATTGTAGCTTTTTGCAATTAGCATCTCTGTGGGGCGGGGCCACGTACTTAGCAGCAACCACACGGCCTGTAACGACAGCCTTATCCCTCATCGTGACTGAGGCGAGAGGGGCTTCTGTTTTACCCGGACATTAACCTGCGCCTCTCTGCCATTTTCTCAGGATGACGCTTCAATTAGGCTAATCCAGTCCACGCACACAGTGGCCCCCCTCTCCTCCTCTCCGAGCTGAAGTGTGGGAGATGCGCCATGTTCCTGCCCCGTGCTCCCCCCACATCACGAGTGGCTGGAGCTTTTTTCTTTTTTTGTCAGTGGGGAGAGCGAGAGAGAGAGAGAGAAACCAGAGAGATCCATCGCTGTACCGTGAAGAGGCAGCGAGGAAGAGGAAAAAAGGGAACTAGAGATGAGGGAAGCAGATGGGGGAGGGCAGAAAAGATGCCCTGCTGTGCAATCCCATGTGGAGCCCAGTCTCACATTTTCCCCATCTGCATATGAGACACGGGAGTATCCATGCAGTTCGAGCTGCGGGTTTGATAAACAGCCACGGAGCCGGACGGTATTTCGGCAGGGGGTCTTCGTTGTCCCAGATGT
This sequence comes from Lampris incognitus, assembly GCF_029633865.1. Taxonomy (NCBI): domain Eukaryota; kingdom Metazoa; phylum Chordata; class Actinopteri; order Lampriformes; family Lampridae; genus Lampris; species Lampris incognitus. Next base: position 20,625,735 of record NC_079230.1, read on the forward strand.
CGTAATGCACTCAGCTCAGGCCTGCAGCGACAGCGTAACGCCCATTACCATTAAGGCTATTGAGGCAAATCCTTAAAACTCGACCGGTGCTGATGACGATGTCCAGCATCATTGGTGATCTTCTATTCTTTGAGCCAAAGTTGCATCTTAATACGCAATCGCCATAACATTGACTGCATCCAACAATATACGTGGTTAGCTCGGTTGTTTGGAAGGAGGCAAAACTGTTATGAGAGACAATGTACTAATATTTTGGGTTTATATTGAAACAGATGTAAACATAGTGTAACGTACACGAATAAGTAGACACGTTAGCCTTTGGCTAAGGGGTCGGACTCTTTAGTCGACTGGTTACCGTTGTCGCTTGCGGTGTGGGAGACACGGGTTCGCGTCCCGGCTGTGGCGGTTCCCAGACTGCCCCCTCCCCCCGAATTCGTTGCACTGGTGACAGAAGTTGGATGGCGAGACCGTGAGGTCATCGTAAGCGCGTGCGCCCAGAGGCGTGAAGGAGCTGATATTTGATATGCTGAAGCGCGGGGACGCGCTTCCCGAAGGAGGGGGTAGTGTAGTGTGCATGGATAAGCAGACACATTAGCCCTTGGCTAAGGGGTCGGACCCTTTAGTCGACTGGTTAACGTTGTCGCTTGCGGTGTGGGAGACATGAGCTCGCTGTGGCGGTGCCTGCGGCTGCCCCCCCCCTGATTTCCCTGCAATATATTCACTCAAATATATGAATTTTGTAATAAGCGGTAGCTACACTAAAAACAGTTGGTTCACCGTATTTTAGATCTTCCTTGCAAGATGCACAAATTACTTTTTTTTAAACACCCCCCCACCCCACCCCCTCTTGTATCTGGCCAATCGACTCTGTGCATAACTGTAGTCCACTGACTTCCGGTTTCTACTGCAGCAGTCATACCATTTCCTGTTTGTTGGCGTGTGCTATTGACAATGGCATATTTGTCGCGATGCCTGCAAGATTCACCATGGATAAATGTCAACGACATGCACAGAATTGTCGACGAACTTTCACCTGCACCCACCAGCACACGGGTGAAAAGTTTCAAGTTGTACATATCAAGTTATGTCCACAATTATGAGGATGACTATCCGCATCGTAACTGAAACAGGTGAAAGGAAACTGTGCAGTAGAAACCGGAAGTCAGTGGACTGCAGTTATGCACAGAGAACATTACCCCACTCTTCCGAGCCGTCCCGGTCACTGCTCCACCCCCTCTGCTGATCCGGGGAGGGCTGCAGACTACCACATGCCTCCTCCGGTACATGTGGAGTCACCAGCCGCTTCTTTTCACCTGACAGTGAGGCGTTTCACCAGGGGGACGTAGCGCGTGGGAGGATCACGCTACCCCCCCCCCCCAGCCCCCGAACAGGTGCCCCGACCGACCAGAGGAGGCGCTAGTGCAGCGACCAGGACACGTACCCACAACCGGCTTCCCACCCGCAGACACAGCCGATTGGAACCGGCAGTCCCCATGTTGGTAGACGACGGAACAGACCGCTGTGCTGCCCGGACGCCCATCACAAATTACTTTCTATTTCTACTCGCGATGCCCTGCAGTAACATTGTCGTGCTGTGTAACAAGTGAGATTGGTCTTCCCAGATGTTCGGTGTGATGAGGATTCACGAAGCTGTTTGAAATGAAGTGATTCAGAGCAGACACAACGAAATGCGTTCAGATAGCAGCCTAAACAAATCTCTGCTTAATCAATCTGCTGGAGTTTACAAACCTGCATCATTGATTTAGAGCCAGCGGATGGGAAGGTGGGGACCGTGTTGGGTGGTGGCTGTAATCTGATTGGACTGCGCAGACAACTTTTTGAACAAACAGTAGTGGACTGCACTTCCATCCATCCACGGCTGTATTCATCTGAACGTTACATAAAGGATAACACAGATGTCGTTGGATGTGGCTATGATGTTATGAATGCTAACAAGCAATGGCCTGGGAAAATGTCAAAGCCAGATAAGGGGTAATAGGAAGAAGTTAAACAAGTGGGTCTGTTTGGGTGTGAGTGACTGCTGCCATACCCAGGCACGACACACATCAAGATGGTTCGACAATGAGAGACAACTTGGAAGAGGGAATAAATTGACTGATGTACACAGATGCTGTGCTGTCGTTTTGAGTCAAGTTCACTCCAACCTCGGGAACCAGATGAAGCCCAGAAAGCTTGTTTCCATTTCCTTTTTTTGGGAGGGGGGGGGTCAATTGTACATGACCAATTACCCCACTCTTCCGAGCCGTCCCAGTCACTGCTCCACCCCCTCTGCCGATCCGGGGAGGGCTGCAGACTACCACATGCCTCCTCTGATACATGTGGAGTTGCCAGCCGCTTCTTTTCACCTGACAGTGAGGAGTTTCACCGGGGAGACGTAACGCATGGGATGATCATGCTATTCTCCCCAGTTCCCCCTCCCCCCCGAACAGGCACCCCCACTGACCAGAGGAGGCGCTAGTGCAGCGACCAGGACACATACCCACAAACGGCTTCCCACCTGCAGACACGGCCATTTGTGTCTGTAGGGACGCCCAACCAAGCCAGAGGTAATACGGGGATTCGAACTGGCGATCCCCGTGTTGGTAGGCAATGGAATAGGCCGCTACAGTACCCGGGCGCCCCGCTTCTGTTTCCTGTGAAGACTTCCTCTTCCATGTGTCCGTCATTGTTTACAGTCAGATTAGCAACTTGAGATGTGAGAATGGAGTTGGAGTTGAGAGATAACATCTACAGCGGGATTGTTTCACTAGTAGTTGACACGAGTTGAACGTTTCTCCACACAACGCACACACATCGATACGTTTGGTAGGTGTTTTAGGTCCACATGCCATTCTAGCCAAGGCGTTCCACCTCTTTCCCTCCCCACACAGACTGTTACCAACATGTAACCAAAGCATCCATCCCTTATCCAAACCACTTACCCTGGTCTCAGGGTCGCCGGATGCCGGAGCCTATCCCAGCAGTCATTGGGCAGGAGGCAGGGAGACACCCTGGACAGGCCGCCGGGCCATCACAGGGCAAAAGCATTTAACAAAGTTGTTATAAACGTGAGAGGTAAAGCACTGTGGGCTGCCCCTCTGTGTATGTGTCCTCTACCTCCACGCCAGGTGAGGACCTCAAGTCTGACAAGGCAGGGACGCTGTTCTGTTAACCAAAGCATGTTCCTGCAGAAATCACTGCCTACTCAGATGTGATTGGTCAGCACTGCTCAGACTAAAACAGAAACCAAAACGCTTCTGATACCAAATTCTTGTCCCATGCCTACAGATTATATATATATATAAATCTATTAATAGCGAGATTAAGTTCATTCAACTCCAAGGGTACACATTAAGTCACTGTTTTGAGTTCTGTTCCATGACTGCATGTCTATATGTCCTTCTTAAAACTGTCAACACTTTTTAAAAAGTAAAGCATGTAAAACATTTGAGTTTACATGGGCAGCGATATTTCTCTGTTTGAGTTCGACGTGCCACGCGCGTCCCGTATGCACGTGTCATTGCTCTGCGTAAATCCCAAACACGCCAAAGAATATCCCAACGAAGAAAACGACAATATTTCTGTATTAAATTGCCATTCCTTTGTATTGAAGTGCTGCCATTTTGACTTAGTTGTTATCACATCACATGTTAAATGTGACTTTTTCCTTCCTGTAATGACATTTTAATTTCCTAATAATCTTGTCAAGTAATATGCCGACAAAACAAATTGCAAGGGTACTCCATCAGCCAGTCTCACACAATACATGTGGCCTCTCAGAATATCGTAAGATCGTCTGACTTGGTATCTGATGAGCATGCGCTCTCTGTGTTTCAGCTGTGCTCGAAAGTCACTCCCTTCTTCCACTTCAGCCCCGCCCAGGACTGACGGGATTCCAAAGCGACGGTAACGAGCGCGCGTCTGGTTCGTTTCAAGTGACCACGTGGACTTCAACCCCTCCTCCTCTCCATCCCTCCGTCCCCGGGGCGGTGCACTGGGCCATCAGGGCCACCAGTGGGAATACAGTAGTTAATCTCCGCTAGTTAAATGCTCTTGTATGGCCCTGGGCAACAGCAGCCAACCATCCAGTCCTTTCTGCCGTCCTTGCTCCCCTGGGACTCTGTTCAGCCCTATATTAATGTGCCGCGCGGGGGAAAGAGAGAAAGCTCTATTTCAGCGCCAGAGTCTTTAAGCCTGTTTAGTATTACTAAGCTCTCCTAATTGTTGGGCTGCAGTTATTTGTTGTTTGTCCCCTGGCCTTTGCTGTAGTTGCATGGATAGATTTGGTCATCTCGCACCCCTTTGCACACAGTCCCCATGAAAGCGCGGCCTCGCTTGCATTACAGGCACACCCACGTTCATAACTCTGGTTAACTAGCCTTTGCATCTAAACATGGCGGCACACTACCAATAAAATACACAATGCAGAACTTTTTGAGCGTCTGCAAAATGGAGGGGAAAAAAAGCAATGTAGGCACTTATTTGTTTCTTCTTGTAATGGCTTTTTTTCCTTTTCTTCTCCAGCCCACAACCATGCCGGGCGAATCGACGTCCCAGCAGAGAAATCCTGCAGCCCTTTTAGTTTGTTTGTTTTTTTTTTCTTTTTCTTTCAAACGTTCATTAGCATACTTAATAAGGCTCCCCCGTTTCATGCCGCCATAAATTCATCACCGCGTCGCCGAGAACGATAGGGCATGCAGAGGGAGGCGCCGCTAAATGTCTTTTAAATGACACAACAATTTCTGCCCCTCCATTTTTTTCTTTTTCTTTTGCACAGGTGGGGACCCCCGCCTGGCAGGGAAAATGAAATCTGCCACCAACCGCGTTGAAGGCCAGAGACTTTGGAGCCTCGGCCTTCAGCAGCGGATGCGCTTTAACAACCTCCCAGGTGAAACGTAAAAGAGCTCCTTTGTCAACTGTGATGGCAATGGATACCATAGCAACGGATGAAAGGGGCAGCTTGATTGTCTCGCTAAAGCGATGGGTTCACATGGAGAGCACATTATCTCCATCTGAGCTAATTCAGATGCCGACGCAGGGATTGCGATGACACTTAAGACATGTACAAGGGGTTAGGAATAAAAAACAAAGCTTTTTTTGGGGGGGGGGTTTCCCCCTTTTTCTCCCCAATTGTACCCGGCTAATTACCCCCACGCTTCCATCCCGGTCACCGCTCCCACCCCCTCTACCGAGCCGGGGAGGGCTGCAGACTACCACATGCCTCCTCTGATACATGTGGAGTCACCAGCTGCTTCTTTTCACCTGACAGTGAGGAGTTTCACCTGGGGGGTGTAGCACGTGGGAGGATCATGCTAACCCCCACCCAGTTCCCCCTCCCCCCTGAACAGGTGCCCCAACCGACCAGAGGAGGTGCTAGTGCAGTGACCAGGACACATACCCACATCCGGCTTCCCACATGCAGACATGGCCAATTGTGTCTGTAGGGACCAAGCCGGAGGTAACACGGGGATTTTAACCAGCGATCCCCGTGTTGCTAGGCAAGGGAACAGACCGCCACGCCACCCGGAAAAGCAACGCTTGGCAGAAGGTATGGCCAGTGATCTAGTTTCACCTGGCAGGTCTTAATTGCTCCCCTGCACACGTTGGTGCATATCTACCTACATAGTACACACATGACCTTCAGTGTAATTGCATTTATTTTGAAACACATGAGTGACTTCCTGTGAAGCGTCGCGTGGGGGGAACGGTGATGGATTCATTGTTTTACCTTAATGTCAAAAGTGAAGCCGTGCTGTGAACGAGACGTCAAGGAGATGGACGGGATGAAAGACTGGCTTGTGTGTGAGTAAGGCACTCCATCACTGTGGTAAAAAATAAAATAAAATAAAATAGTGCCTTGACGCACAAGTGTCTCTATTATCAATGAAAATCACACACACACAGCCTGACAGAAAAAGCACCGTACCGCCCTGATAGTAAATAATTATATAAATAAGCGAAACCCCAAACATTTAATTTCCTGACAGCTTATTTTAATCATGTCTCTCTCCACCCACTGGCCTCCATGAATTGGCTAAGACCACATTAGGATACAGCACAGCAATAAAGTTTGCACTTACACTTCCTCCACAGTGTATTTTACCCCCCCACCCACCTCCAGCCCCCACCCCCACCTCCACCCATTATATGGAGGAAGCCACATTTTCTCATTACAGTAAGTTAGTCACAGCCACTTTCAGTTAGCGCAGCTGACATACGAGGACGAGTTTTATCATCAGTGTGTATTATATATAAAAAATTGACTGCAGGGTGGTGGGTGAGAGAAGTGCGGGGGTGGGGGGGGTGCTATCAGCTCCTGCATCTAAAATGGAGGAATCCTGTGCACGGGTAGTCACGGGGCCGGAGCCATTCAAATAGACTAAAAGTGCTGATGCGTCCTGTTTACCTGGTGGTAATGGATTTGTTTGCCCCCCCCCCCCCGCCGCCACTGCCATCACCACTCCCCCCCCCCCACCACCACCACCCTATCTCGGAGGAATATTGGGGCTGGCTTAGCTCCATTCACTTTCTGCTGCCCTGGCCATTTATTTTGATTAGTGGAATGAAGTCCTCCACAGAACTGTACCCAGAATAATTGACACGGTATCCTCAGAGGTCACAAAAATGTAAACCCCCCTTAGCTGAGCGCTGAATTGAAGGTACGTTATTGCTTTGGGTTGCAAGTTGAACCTGTCAGAGACCTCGTAAATTATATTTTCCTCTTTTTTTTTCTTTGTTTATTTATTTTCTTTTTTTTTTCTCCCAGGGTTGACAGGATAATTGATGTGCGTTGTGAACTTCAAATTGACTTCAACTATATATCTTTTGAAAGGTCACCGGTGATGGTAATTGTGTAATTTAAGGTTAAATCTAACATTGACTGACCCCCCCCCACCCACCCACCCCCCACACACACACAGACAAGCTAGCCACTTAAACAGCCTTCTTTTGTTGCTAGCTGTTGCTCCTGGATGAAATCATTTCTCAGCTAGATTGCAATTAGAGACAATACGTATCTGCGACTCGGCTGTTCGGTCACCTGTGTGTGGACTGCTGCAAGGCGCAGGCTGGAGTGAACCGAGTTAAAGGCGTAGCAGACTTTATCAGCATTTACTTAGTGGGATTCTGTGTGAGAGTAATCTGCCTGTAGGGTAGCGTCCCGTTAATAGCGCCAGCTTCTGCAGCGGGCTTGCTTTCATTTGTGCACGCGCCAGATCCTGGCCATATCACCGCTCTCATCTCACTCCCAGTTATTGAAAAGAGAGGCTTAGGAATTGAAACGGGGAAAAAGTTCTTCTTCTTTTTTTCCCAAAAGGGGAAAAAAAACTTTTAAAGCTTTTTTTTCATCTTGCCCCCCCCCCCCCCCACATATGCATTCAGGGATTGGTGTCTGAGAAGCGCCCTGATGCGTGTCCACTCTGAGATGAAGGGGACTAAGGATGAGGTAACCAGAGGCGGAGAGAGGAAGGGAAACAGATGGCGGGCCTGCAGAGGTTGAGATCGGAGGGGGATATTGGCAAGATGCTGAGCTGGAGAAAATTAACCTTCAGAGGCGTTTTCACTGCACCGAGCGTTGGCTCACACCGGGGCTCCGTCTCTCCCTCATCTCTCCCTGCCTCGCTTTCCCACCCAACCCTGCACTGTTTTCCTCTCTAACCCATCACCGTTTTTATCAATCATTCCCTCTCCGTCTCCCGTCCTCCCTCCCTCCCTCCCTCCCTTCCTTCCTTCCTTCCTTCCTTCCTTCCTTCCTTCCTTCCTTCCTTCCTTCCTTCCTTCCTTCCTTCCTTTCTTTCGTGATCTCTTCTTTGACTCAGCCGGCCACGTGCACATCCCCTCTGTATTAAGTTGCGATGGCCGTTTAGGTTTAGTGGCGGCAGGGTTGGTTGGGCAGAATGCTTTGTAAGAATATGTTGTCCCTGAATGCACTGCCCTGAATGGGATCAGTTACAGTGCCCCCCCCCCCCCCAGGGTGATTACTTGAGATTACATTGGGAATACATATTAAAAATTACAGTTGCAAACAGCTGCGCTGTATCATGAATCTTGTTTATGTCACGTTGCTGCTTGTCCCTTGGTGTTGCTGTTATCTCCATGGCGTTACCTCAGGGTGACCGCCTGTCACTTGCTGCTGCTCGCTACTGACATATGGCGTGCACGCGCACTAATGTGCACGTGCTGGCTGAAGGAACGTTTCGCTGATGGCTTTGTGCAGGCGCCATCCGTGCTGATGGGTAAAGTAGTCAACTGAAGCAATAAAATCCCCATTGCACACTCACTATATTGATAATCCTGTCGTTATGACAGTGCCGACATGTACCAGAATGCATTGCGCACAGGCCTCTGTATCTCCTCAGTGCCTGTGTTATGGCATGTCATTTCCATCACTGGAAACGTAGCTTAGCTGAGAGAACGAGGATTTTTTTTCCCCTCTCAGATTTCCCCCCCTTTTTCTCCCCAATTGTATCTGGCCAATTACCCTGCTGTTCCAAGCAGTCCCCGTCGCTGCTCCGCCCCCTCTGCCAATGCAGGGAGGGCTGCAGACTACCACATGCCTCCTCCAATACATGTGGAGTTGCCAGCCGCTTCTTTTCACCTGACAGTGGGGAGTTTCACCAGGGGACATGGTGCTGGGAAGATCACGCTATCCGCCCCGAACAGGCGCCCCGACTGACCAGAGGAGGCGCTAGTGCAGCGACCAGGACTCATACCCACATCTGGCTTCCCACCCGCAGACACAGCCAATTGTGTCTGTAGGGACGCCCGACCAAACCGCAGGTAACACGGGGATTCGAATCGGCGATCCCCGTGTTGGTAGGCAACGGAATAGACCGCCACGCTACCCGGACGCCCCCCCCCCCCCTCACACACACCTTTTTTTTTTAGTGACATCAGTAAAGCGGAGATTTGATACCTAAACTAAACTAGGCTGTAGTTTTTGCCTCCGCCAACTGACGTCATGATATGTCTCTTGGTGGATGGAAAGAAATCTTTCACTGAGATACCGAAACAATTGGGAAAAACTGCAGATGCTTATCATATGCAATCCCTGTTGCAGAGGGATATAGCCATAAAGTAGAAATGCAGTAGAGAATTTCCCTTAAATAGCTTTTACAAGATTGTATAATCACTTTTAATTGGGAGCAGAGTTGGTGCTGGGGCATATCGGACAGGCAGCCAGCGAATTTTAATGGAGGGACCTTTTCAGTTGACCTCTTATCGCTGTTGTTATTATGTTGCACGAACGAGAAATAGGCTATGACAGAGGAACACAAATTTACACACTTGAACTGTGTGCAGACACATGCACACACACAAACACACACACACACACGGATGCGCTACATGAACTTCGATGCATAGATTAAATCTATTGCGGAAAATTAGATTTTTTGTTTTGTTTTGTTTAATCATTGCTGAGCTGCAGACTGCAGCCTAAGCTGACAGCTAAAAGACAACTTGCTTCGTTTGTATTTTCAGCTTTCAGGTGAGCCCATGAACACCGTGATTAGGAGGGAGATATTCTGAAAGTATTCTCCTCAAAATGTACGAACTGTGGGTGGCACAGCGGCCCAGTGGTCAGCGCTGTTGCCTCACAGCAAGAAGGTCCTGGGCTCGAACCCCGGGCCGTCCCACATCCTTTCTGTGTGGAGTTTGCATGTTCTCCCCATGTCTGCGTGGGTTTCTTCCGGGTGCTCCGGTTTCCCCCCACCATCAAAAAGCATGTTAGGGTTAATACTCCTGTCTGTGCCCCTGAGCAAGGCAATGGAAAAACGACCTGGAGTTGGTCCCCCCGGTGCTGCAGCTGCCCACTGCTCCTAGCTACACAAGTAGGATGGGTTAAATGCAGAGAGTACATTTCATTTGTATGTATGTACAAAATGACTAACGACGAGTATTCTATTCTATTCTATTCTATTCTATTCTATTCTGTTCTATTCTATTCTATTCTCATCTGTATACTGGTGTTTCGAACCAAATGGAGAGTGAATTAGAGTTGGGCATGTATATAGGTATCAAATCAGTATAGTGATATGACACTAGATATGGCCTGGGATTATGGTTGTAGTGTGGAGATGCAACTTCAATGTTGTCATTTCTTGGTCTTAACATCTGTATTACAGTAAAGTAATTTTAACAACTTGCTGAACTTATTGGACTTATTGTTTTAGCTGAGTGAAATGAGTGAAAAGAGCAATGACTTCCTCTCACGTGGTTATCATATTCACATTATAATGATAATGTTCACAATTTTTGTGTGAGCAAATATCTTATGAAACCACCAGTAGTCATCTCAAAATCCCAAATTAATTTAAGTGTCAAAAAGATAGAGATATTTGATTTTTGTCAGTATCTGCCAGTCCCAAACTGAACGCAGATTTCTTCGTTTCTGTATTCTGAATATGTAACGCTCTTACTTTCATTCAGTTACAACCCAAACCTGAGTGTGAGTATACGATGACGAATGTAAAAGAAAAAGGGGGTAATTGGTTGTTAGACAATCGAGGAATTCTCAAAAATGGGGGGGGGGGTAGAAAATAATCAGCGAATGATTTAAAAGCAGTTACCACCCTCACAAAAACAGACTTTTCATGCTGCGGATTCTCGCTGTGATTTCCCTCACAACCGCAGTGCTTGAAGGACGACGCCTCCCTCAGCATGTGAAGGCGCCCTAATGCGATGTGCAGGCGAGCTCAATGTAGCATCAGCTCCGGTGTCAGCTCTTATCTGGGCTTGTCGTCTCATCTGAGCCGGGGAGTCCACTCGATCGAGGATGCCCATATGCAACATGATCATCGGCCTGCTGCGGGGCACGGTGCCTGTCTCTCTGCTGCACCACGGCCTTCAACGCTCGGTGACTTAAAGGCCCCGGGGCTCCGCCTCTTGCCCACCCATAGATGTCCATTTCATTTGGGGCACACAGTCGCTCCACTTACTCTGCATTGTGCTGTTAGTCCAGTCAAGCCCAGAATTGAGGCAGCGGCATGTCTGTTTAGCTGTTGAGTGCCCAAGTCTGACACCGACTTCACTGTTTTAGCCGTCTGCAGGGGTGAATTGGTGACAAAGGCATGGGGGTCTTTGCTGAAGAAGTAGTTGAATTTGGGTCATTCTTTGCACCTGACGTTGTAACACCAGCTACTGAAGGGATTGTAAAAGAAGACGTCTACACTGGAAAGGACTTAAGTATGCTTGAGGCAAACGTCTTGAGACAAGGAGATGGTGAATGGAGGTGCACAATGAGGCAGGATGAAAACAATGTGAAATATGAATGCTGTTGAGGTCTTCATTCAGGTTTAAAAAGAGGGTGGCATGGTACCATGATGGGAGGGCTCTTTATGTATGAGCGGTACGGGGGCCCAGTGGTTAGCACTGTCGGCTCCCAGTAAGAAGGTCCTGGGTTCGAACCCTGCGGTTGTCCAACCTTGGGGGTCATCCCAGGTCATCCTCTGTGTGGAGTTTGCATGTTCTCCCCGTGTCTGCGGTGGGCTTTCTCCGGGTGCTCTGATTTCCCCCACCATCAAAAAGACATGCATGTTAGAGTTAATACTCCTGTCTGTGCCCCTGACCGAAGCAATGGGAAAAGAAGTGGAGTTGGTCCCCGGGTGCTGCACGACGGCTGCCCACTGCTCCTAGCCACACAGCTAGGACGGGTTAAATGGAGAGTGTAAGTTCCCCACAGGGATCAAGAAAGTATCTCAAAAAAAATCGTAACACACTTTTATTTTAAGTCCATAGTGTTTCTACACAAAACAGCAACATGGAGCAATCCTTGATCCATGGATTTGCCACCTCAACCCCGTCTTTCACATAATGTCATCCCATTTACAGCAGTGCTGCTGTGGATGCTTATAAAAATCTGATTGTGCTTCAGGTTTTGACTGGATGTCTTTGCCTCTTAGCAAAGCTGATTCGAGTGTCAGCACCTAATCCGTGAACATACAGCTCCTCGTCACTTCGGCAAATTATATTTTGTAAATGGCCTTAATCGTGAAATGTGCATCCATGGTCATATAAACTAGTTTAAAGAGCGATAATACCAGTGTGTTTGGATGTCAATAAGATGGCAGCATACTGCCGTTTTTGCAGAAAAAACTTGGGGCCTAGTTGAAGACTTTGGTTGGTCAGAAACTGGTTCGTTAAACAACCCAAAGGGAATAATTCCTATTCAATGTATATTTATTCAATTATTTATTTCCTGATACAAGCAGCTGGGATTGTTTTAAACCTTTATTTTTTTTCTAATAAGTTATTTCATATATGTTTATCTTGCAGCTTATCCCGTGACAGCAGCAGCAGCACGGCGCCTTAGGCTTTGTTGGGAATTTTAAAAGGGGGGTGAAAAGAAACACTAGGGGAGCGAGTCAAGCTGTCATTTCAGGAGGAAAAAAAGAAAAAAGGATAAATGAGAAATGACTTGCGTGCAATGCTGTGACTGGCTGGTTGGTTTCATCATACCCCAGAAACTGCTGAGAAATGAGGATGCAACATCTGCTCAAGTGCAGTCTTTGGTGAAAAACAAAAGATGGATGGTGGTACGAGTTAGCTGTGTTGTGGTGTTATCACCCAGTCTGAAGCAGACATCTGCATGGGCATGATTGCTTGAGAAATTTAGAAAATCAATTTGGCCAATTTCTGTCTTGTTGTGAGCAAACGAGATGAAACATTGATTGCTGTTGCTGAACGGTGACAGTACAAGTCACATGCGACTCGTTACTCGTAGCATTATGTTTTATTCTCAGCTATTCCACCATTCATTTTGGGGTTGGACTTCTAGCTGGTCTCTCTATGCTGCATGTGTGGTGAGAAATTTTAAGATATCATGGATGTTTCTTGTCTCGGCCTTGTATTTATGATATAGAAAGAATAATGGCACAAGACCTATCAGTATTGCAGTATACAATTTATATCAAGTTGGGATCCTTGCTTTTCAATGAACGACAGTCTGACTTTCAGCTCACTCCAGAAATGAAATACTGGAAAAACATGTGTAGATGTAAGGACAGATTTCCATTGGCCTTACATCGATCTGCGATCTCTGTTGTTCTTGTAGTATATCATCGTATTTGACAGATAATCTACACAACTCTATTTTCTGTGTACGGCACAGGGCTACTTTGATATTTATTACATTTCACAACACTGCCCATGATTTGCTATTGTAGGCAGTCCAACATTTTGTGAAACTTGCGGTGTACATCGCTGCTTTTCATTGTTAACTCTCCAGTGATTCATCTCGGGGCCCTGATGGCGTTTCTGACAGCTTCCATTATCTACATGGTGCTGAGTGACATTTTATTATCAGGTGCGTAGCCAAGTTTCTGATTCGGCCCCGCGTGATTTGAACTTGAATAATTTCTCTTCATGGGCTATTATTGATTTTCAAACAATCTCATGTTTGGACATTGCAAAAAAGATCCAAACATATGGCAGCTGTAGAGGTTCTACAATTGCAAAGGTACACAAGAAGCTGCTGGAACATGGAAATGGGAGTAGCATGTCACTGAGTCTCTTTAAAACCAAATATACAGTGGTGCTTAAAAGTTTGTGAATCCTTTAAAATGTTCTATATTTCTGCATAAATATGACCTAAAACTCAGATTTTCACACAAATCCTAGAAGTAGATAAAGAGAACCCAATCAAACAAATGAGACAAAAATATTATACTATTTGGTCATTTATTTATTGAGGAAAATTATCCTGTATTACATATCTGTGAGTGGCAAAAGTATGTGAACCTTTGCTTTCAGTATCTGGTGTGCAGCAATAACTGCAACTAAACGTTTCTGGTAACTGTTGATCAGTCCTGCACATCGGCTTGGAGGAATTTTAGCTCATTCCTCCGTACAGAACAGCTTCAACTCTGGGATGTCGGTGGGTTTCCTCACATGAACTGCTCGCTTCAGGTCCTTCCACAACATTTCGATTGGATTAAGGTCAGGACTTTGACTTGGCCACTCCAAAACATTGACTTTATTCTTCTTTAACTGTTCTTTGATAGAACGACTTGTGTGCTTAGGGTCGTTGTCTTGCTGCCTGACCCACGTTCTCTTGAGATTCAGTTCACAGACAGATGTGACATTTTCCTCGCTGGTACAATACAGAATTCATTGTTCCATTAATGATGGCAAGCCATCCTGGCCCAGATGCAGCAAAACAGGCCCAAACCGTGATACTACCTCCACCATGTTTCACAGATGGGATAAGGTTCTTATGCTGGAATGCAATGTTTTCTTTTCTCCAAACATAACGCTTCTCATTTGAACCAAAAAGTTCTGTTTTGGTCTCATCTGTCCACAAAACATTTTTTCCAATAGGCTTCTGGCTTGTCCACGTGATCTTTAGCAAACTGCAGACAGGCAGCAATGTTCTTTTTGGAGAGCAGTGGCGTTCTCCTTGCAACCCTGCCATGCACACCATTGTTGTTCAGTGTTCTCCTGATAGTGGACTCATGAACATTACCATTAGCCAATGTGAGAGAGGCCTTTAGGTGCTTAGAAGTTACCCAGGGTTACTTTGTGACCTGGCCGACTATTACACGCCTTGCTCTTGGAGTGATCTTTGATGGTCGACCCCTCCTGGGGAGGGAAACAATGGTTTTGAATTTCCTCCATTTGTACACAGTCCATCTGACTGTGGATTGGTGGAGTCCAGACTCTTTAGAGATGGTTTGTAACCTTTTCCAGACTGATGAGCATCGACAACGCTTTTTCCGAGAGGTCCTCAGAAATCTCCTTTGTTCTTGCCATGATACACTTCCACAAACAAGTGTTGTGAAGATCAAACATTGATAGATCCCTGTTCTTTAAATAAAACAGGGTGTCCACTCAAACCTGATTGTCATCCCATTGACTGAAAACACCTGACTCTAGTTTCACCTTTAAATTAACTGCTAATCCTAGAGGTTCACATACTTTTGATGCTCACAGATATGTAATATTGGATCATTTTCCTCAATAAATAAATGACCAAGTATAATAAATTTGTCTCCTTTGTTTAATTGGGTTCTCTTTACCTACTTTTAGGACTTGCGTGAAAATCTGATGATGTTTTAGGTCATATTTATGTAGAAATATAGAAAATTCTAAAGGGTTACAAATTTTCAAGCACCCCTGTATGCATCTTGGTGCTGTATAGGTCAACCTTTCATCTATAGCTGTGAAATAGCATGATAATATATGCATTTCACTCAAAAACCAAGTTTACAATACAATCAAATGATGGCATTATGGGGCGCCCCGGTGGCTCACCTGGTAGAGCACGTACCACATAAGGCTGAGTGCTTACCGCAGAAGCCTGGGTTAGAATTTGGCCCGGGCCCTTTGCTGCATGTCATCTCCTCTCTCTCCCCCCTGCCTTTCCTGTCTCTTTACTATTGCAATCAAATAAAGGCAGAAATGCCAAAACATAATCTTAAAAAAAACAGACACTTGTAAGTTTCAAGCTGCGTTTTTCGCTGTGCTGTAAGCTGTATATTCTTAATGACTCAGAGGTAAGTTACTGCCCCTTAAAAAACCACTACAAAAATCATTTTGCAAGCATAGGTGTCACACCGGCAGATGGTGGATTTCTGAAAGTTGTGGAACGTAACTGCAAATCTTGTCAAGGGGCCAGGAAACCTACTGACACACAACAAATGTGAGCCTTGTTCTGGTTTCACTCCTGTGAAATCACATCTGAAGAGAGTTCATAAACCAGGGAAAACAACCCTGCACTTCAACAGATAGGCCAGTTTGACTGAGGATGGCTGAGGATAGCTTAAACTAGGCGCTAAAAGTAGGCTAGCAAAATTGCTATACACAAAATATTTCAACAAGGAAAGGAAGGGACAACACTAAACTAATTGGGGACATCGCTTGACAGAAAAGTGTACCAGAGTCTATAGGGTGTGCAGTGGTGTTTCTATTTGAGATATAGGAGTTTTTTGGCTAACAAGGCAAACGTTATAGCCACAACTGAGCAAAGAGAAGTTATTCAAGTTTGGTATGGCGCCATTTCTCCCTTCTGACAAGACGACCGTGGATTATTTTTGGGGCCACGATCAGCTGGGGGTAAAACGGCCTCATCAGTCTTCCCACGTCGGTGTGAGGTGGAGGGAAACAAGCCAGACAGCGGTGCATAACACTGACATTTTTTAATAGAATTCATTTATAACAAATGGAACTTGTGTCAGCAAAGAACTGATTTTCATACAGACTTCTTTCGCCACCAATGTAACCTAAGTAAGAAAATAAAAAGCACTCCTTTCATTCAGAAAAAAAAGTTTTACGCTTACAACTAATCAGAGGTAATTGTATGATTTCTTTTTAACAAGCCATTTTTTTTTATACAATTTTCATTATTTAGTTTTCAGTCTATGCATCCAGACGAGAGATAGATAGAGAGAGCAGAGAACACAACGTTTATTTCTGTTAATGATACTCCAAGCTTGAACGGCGAAGCCACGAGGACAGATGGTCGGGGGGGACAGAATCTTTCTGAAGTCTTCTGCTGGAGTAACCATGGCATCGAACCGGATGCTCTTTTTCGCCACAACCTTCTTTTTTTTGTCTTTTTCGAGAGTCGATACCTTTTTTTTTTGTGTTATTTACATACACACAAAGTGAACGTTGAAAGAGATTCTTACAGATGGGTTCAAGTAATATATTATTGGGTTTGGAATCAATAGGGCAGTGCATAGTACAAAGATATAGAAAGTGCAAATCTTCCTACTTGGCCAGCTGTAGGCCACTCTGCAACGTTTCATGTTTCACCATGCATATGAAAAACAGAAAGTAAAAGAAAAAAAAATATACAAAGGTGAGATGGAAAAAAAAATATTGTTGCTGATGCACACAGATTGTTGAACTAAGTACATTATGTCGCGTTGGCCACCATTTGGTTAAATAATAGCACTTTAATATTTCAACGTCAAGACAGAAGACGCTAGTGATGGGCAGAAATGAAAGATGAGGCTGTTCGACACAATAAGGGGAAGAAAGCACCTAGAATGCACATCCACAAAAGCAATCAAAATGAGCACAGAGAAGTTTAAGATCCTGTCCAGAAAAAAGCCTGATTGAACCAAAACCCCATAAATCTAACTGGGATGTCTAAAAAGGGCATGACACACGATTCAGGATTGTCTGGGAAACCGAACCGATGCATTTTCGATTATTTTTTTCATGTTTGCTCGTCTATATTTTCCAGCATGTGCTCTGTCGCTACACGTCAAGTCGGTACTTTCCAACCCAAGGCCTGAAGAAGCACATGTGCTCAGAGCGATGTCTACAATAGCTGTTCAAACACTTTCACAAGGTTCATGAGTCTGCAGCTGTTTTCATGTGGTGACCGTTTTCAGCTGAGAATACACTCTCCGTGGGTCGGAGGCCCATCATAACATCTGTAACGGTCAGCAGAAAGCTCAGCGACCCTCATATTGGCCCGTGATACATGTCTAACCTGATAGCCTGAGTGATGTTGCGACCTCTTGATACTTCAAAATGCTCATATTCCTCAAACCTCCCTGGGAAAACCGCATTTCATCTCATCCACGGCTCTGTGGTGGGAAAAATCGGACGTTTGCTGGCGAGGGGGGGAAAAGGGGGGGATTCCTGTATTGTGTCTTATCAAGAGGATTGTGTGTCGATGCTCTTGTATAATTGGTTTTCTGTGGAGGTCAGTGAGTTATGAGTTATTATGGATCCAGTTCACTCAGCCACAACAAGGCCACGGAAAATGAAAAACAACAGGAGCTTTTTGAAAATGTTCTTTGCATATATAATCTCATTACGTGACAAATGAATACTAAAGGTAAATAAACGACACAATTACATGTGTACTAAATGCCGAGGTTATCTAAAGGATACATGGAAATGTTAAATGAGACATTATATAATACAGGCATAAATATAAGGCACTCTACATGTAAAATGAAAACATGTCATTACCATTGGATGTTTTTTTTTTAAATTTTTCTTTTTTATTTTTTTTTATTTAAGAAAGTGACTTTGCACCTTGCCCTATTGAATGAGACGGTGAGCACTGCGGTCTCGTGACTGTGTGAGTGGCTCTGAGGGCATCGGTGACGCTTCGAGTGACACCTGCAATATTTCCCACCCTGCACCTCGGCTGCAAGGCGGGCGGGCGGGCGTGTGGGGTTTGTGGGGGGTGGGTAATGTCACAACCGGACAAATTTTCCACATTAGAAAACAAAAAACCCTATCTACACAACCTAATACACCTATTTATTGCACAAGAAAAAAGATGCACTGAATCAGAATACGAGTTTTGTCCTACTGATGTGCATTCCAGTGAACAATCTCTTCATTTCCCCTCATAGTAGACAGAAAATCTCATTGTGTTAAGCTTTCATGTACAATTCATATTCATATATATCTATATATACCCATAAATTCTATTTCTCCATATTTTTTATCAATATAATCATAATATGTATATTTTTGTTGATAGGTAATTTAAACATATTTGACACTCTGTATCGTTACATATTCTTATCACATCCAATCCATCAGGTTGTCTCTCACCGTCAGTCTAACATGGAAGAACTAAGATAATCGGTAGCAGCAACTTCATACTTTGCTCATCCCTGTTGATTCCACAAAGCCCCAGTTGATCTCATGGGAGTAATTCAGTTATCATGTATGAGAACGTCGTGGACGAAACAGAAAGGTACAAAAAAAAAAAAAAAAAAGTGACAAAATTTTGGCAGCGTGAGTATCGAACCACTACTTTTGTTGCACTTTGCAGCAAAAGTGGGCGAGAAAAAAAAAAGAAAAAAGCAAAGACTTTCTCTTGAAGATAGCGCACAAATCAGAACAGTTCTGTAGCGTAAAAGAAAAAAAAACAAATTGAACGTTTTGCAAATACGTGTTTACCACTTTTGTCGAGTGGTAAAGTTGACATACTGTAAAAAAAGGGGAAAAGGAAATTCACACAGTTCAAAAAAGCACATAGTATCAGCCGTATTTAATAAAGTACTAAAAAACTAAATCGATAAGTTGTATTCGTTTTGTTATCTGTTAACAAGACCCTCTCCCACAATTAGGATGATGAACATAATGACAGGGAAAGGGGTAATTTATTCATTATTACTTCAGTAAGCGTTCCTGCTTTCCGTTGTGGACCAAGCATTGCTGTAGTTGTCTTCTTTTTCGATGGGTTGTCTGTGTGTATTTGACCGTCAAACAGATTTTTTCATCTTTTTTTTTTTTTTTACAATATGCATCGTTTTTTTTAGCCGTTCTGTGTGCCTCCGATGCCTCTCGTAATGGTTCGTTGTTGTTGATGCATTATTTGTCGATGTCACCATTGTTCGTCAATAACATTTTTTTGTGTGTGTGTATGTGTGTGTTTCATTCAGTTTTTATGAGCCCCCCCCCCCCCAAAAAAAAAGAATCCTTGAAGCAACAGAAAAAAAGTAATCCCACGTGATGCTTCAACAGTCAGGATTCCCTCGCTGCCGTGTCGAGGCGAGGTTTGATCAGGGTCGGGAAATACTTGGTCCTCCTGGAATCATCTTTATTCATTTTTTTTTTGACATGTCATGTCACACATCCAACACTTAAATGAGTTGTTAGCTAGGAGTTAAGAAGTACTTTCTCAAGCAGGAATTTATGGCTCAGAAGAGAGGCTCGCTGGGTTTTCTTTTCCATGGGGCCCTCCGCTTTTCTCCTCCGATACGGGGTCCTTTACGTTGCATAGTGATCAAAGCTTCCCAGGTACTCCAAGCCAGCTCTGTAGCAGAACTGGTATTGATCCTGAAAAGAAAGAAGACTTCAGCTCTCACCATCCCATCTTTTTTCTTGTTATCTCGCGCTCGCCCATATCACTTCTTGTCCAACTTGCCTTCGCTAAACATGACTGCCGCCATCAGTTTAATCTGTCTCTCCCTGCGACGCTGCCATGCAATTGCCTCGACTCCCTCCAAAAAAACAAAATTAGATAAAAATGCTTGCAAAACTCTCACTGCGCCGTGCCTTGCGAAACCTTGCTGCCTTCAGCATTTTCAAAGAGCCACTTGAAAAGCTTTTGCTTACCTTTTGTATTGATCGCAAAACAATTTTTCCAGCAACTTTTCAAAGGCTGTTGGGTGCCAAGTAGAATATCTTGTGCACATTGATTTGTGGAAGCCAAATGTGTTTTAAAAGCTTAAAGATAATATGACTAGGTGAAGTAGAGGAGACATTGTGCAATGGCTCTGAAATTGAGCTGGAACTACACTGAGGAGCAAACTGTACAGGACTAGATTAGTTCAGCTATGGCATTAATCATAGTCTTCGGCGGAGGCTTGCTTTACTTAATCTGTTTGGCTCAAGAGGATACCTGGACTCACTCCAGCCACAGACAAGTACGCTATCAAATCTGTAGCACGGTGATTGATACCATGTTGTAGGACAACAGCGTCCCAGAACTGCTTTCTACAGTTTCTCACTCTGGTCATGTGTAAGCTATGCTTGCTTTAATTAATTTTGCGGAAACGAAGACGGCTCACCTCTGTCTGCACCATAGCCGGTCTCTGTGTGCGTAGCATTTTCACCGTCTGAAAGATGTCCACCACACCCTCGTATCTCATTCTTTCCAAGACGATGCTGAGGGTGATGAAAACTCCAGTCCTACCGACGCCCGCACTGTGACAAAGATAACAATGGGGTGTAAAGATCAACTTTAAGGTCAGGCAAGCCAAAGAATGCTAGTCCATCTCGCCTCTGTAGGTTTTTTTTTTATAGGCCAAGAGAATGTGACACCATGACGGAGCATACTGCTATGGACTGTTGGTTTCAATGTTAGTGTTGATCTTGTACTGATTATTCTATTTGATTTGATTACAAAACTAGAAGTGTTGGTTGGGTGGATGGGCCCTTGTGAGAGAGGGGTTGGGGAGCACACTGGTTTGAAATCAAGCTCTTACCTACAGTGGACCGAGATAGGCCCATCTTGGCCAAACTGCTCTTTTGTTTTATGTACTTGGCCGATGAAATCGATGAAGCCCTCTCCGGATTTTGGCACTCCTTGCTCGGGCCAGTCTGTGAACTGAAACTGCCTTACTGTCCGTGACTGTCCGTCCTGGAAAAAATGGGATGAGAGAGAGCGAGAAAGACCATAATGAACAGAACAAGCTATCTCTGATGGAACATCACACAGAAATATGGAAAATGAGAAACTGATGAAGTGAAACAAGAAGACCAATCTGACATATTTAACAAAAAAGACCACAAACCCCCGACAGTTCATCCCATGACCATCTCCTCTGTAATGTAATGGGCTTTTGTGGGTTTTTCACAAAAAAAAAGAAAAAAAGAAAGCTGATTTTAAAGAATCTGGGATCACAGTTTAAAAGGATCAGAGAAATGGGGTTCGTTACCCGAGATATCTGTTATACCACCTGAATATACATGAATATTAACGACGCTAATTCCTTTGATGTGCTTTGCTTGGCAGGGGATGGGGAGAGTTGTCTTTGAGGGTATGCATTACTTAAGTGATATTGTATCCCCTTGATGGAGAAAGCAAGCCCATTGAGAAGCTAATGTAACACGCACTACAAAGCAGAAAGCCGGCACCATTTATCTGCGTAAGCCTTTGATGGAATTAAAAACTCCACCAGCTCAATGCCACCAGCTATGCATTTGTTTTCACACACTGACATGTGTCATGATTTCCACAAATATATATTTTGTGTGTATTTAACTTGAATGCATAATAGCCCCGTGTACACAAACACTCGCTCCGCTGCCAACGAGTTGGGTTTGGAGTCGCTGCAGAATAAAAAGGAGATGGCGCTGACTAACCAGCGCTGTCAACGCTGTCACTCAAAGCTTTTATCCCAGCCATCGAAATCAAATGGCTTAGGAATTACCCTGCGTGATGCCAACTATTTAATAATGCACTGGATGGACAGTAACTCAATCACAACATCAAGGGGCGATATTGATCTGTTTGACCTATGTCCAAACTGCAAACAATGGAGGAGATCTTACAGGGCCCCTTGATGTGGTTTCAGATTGTTCGACTGCAATGGAAAAAGGTTATGTATTTACTCTGGCGCCGCTCAAAGCATCACGTATTTACTTACCCGAGCATCAGTCACTTTAAACTCTCTCAAGATGTACTGGGGCATATTGTATTCCGCCATAGGGTCCACCACAAAGTACTGGTATCTGGCGGACCTCTCCGCTGGCCAGTACTGGTGGCATTTTTCCTGCAAATAAGAATAAAAACAACACAAAGCAGGATTACCACAATGACACATCACATTCTCCCTATTCACTGAGTGTTCAGTACTGACCCCCCCGCATTTGGCGCAGTCAAAACCAAATCCTGTGACTCGAAAACATTGTTTATGGATGGCCCACAAATTCATGTGTGGATGATTTATAAATCATGCCTTTCTACTTGGGCGCCTAATGAGAGAGGTTAATGTGCTAAGACAAAGTGATAAGATATGATCAGCTGAAGCGTACCCTGCCCATTTCTCTCAGCTTGGTGAGCATGACTACAATGGTGGAGTTGTGTTCCCACAGCATCCTCCAGAAGTCTTCTGTTGTCTCTGCCAGAGGCCCCTGTGTAGCGATGTAGGCCCTCTGTTGCCTTCGGGGATAAAATGAAAGGAAAAAATGTCATAAGATTAAAGATTCAGATAAGATTAGTCACAGAACTACATTTCCACTGGTGCTCTGAGAGGTTCAGAAAGGAACCGAAGGTGACGCTGAAACAGCCTCGTTTAGGACGACCGACTTGAAATATAGCAATATCTTTTATCTGCCGCGAAATTCGCTGACTCTGCTCGGTCGGTATCGACTTCAGCTTTTAGAATATGGCTCCCTGAGAATAAGGCGAGGCATTTGAAAGTCTGATGAGATTGCTAAGTCCTGTCTTGTACCCACGCTGAACAGCGGGTGCCAAAGGTCGACCCATTCCAGCACTTACCTGTATCCATCAATGAAACTGGCGTTGATGTAATCCGAGCCCTCGACCCCTCGAATGGGCTGAAGACACACTCGTGTGGACTCGTATGGCATTATGTTCACAAGGCGGTTCTTGAACTTGTTGCAGGGGAGATTGGCACTGATGAATCTTGATGTATGAGCTTTAGTGTTGGCTAAACGCTGCAGGAGAGAGAGGGAGAGACTGCTAAGCAAATCGCCTCTGGGCAAGGAACACCACCATTACGGCTTGCCTTTATTTCCCTTGTGCCTTTCTGTGTTTGTTTTTGTGTCATGTCTTTAAAACGTGGATTGTGTCAGATAAAGACGCGAGCACTAGTAATAATTACATGCTCTGGAAGTGGAGGAGGACTCCAGAGGATTATGAGAGCCTGCCTGCCACCGAGTCTGTACATGGACGAAAGAAAACTACACTATTAATGGCTCATACTAGTCTCCAGTTCCATATTTCACATGAAGCATGAAGTATGTAGCGGATATCCAAAGGGATTATGGCCGCTGCTTGGCCCTGGATAAAACAAATGGCATGTTATAAAGAAAAAAAGAAGGGAGAAATGGATGCCCGAACGAGCAAAGAGTGGACAGGAGTGCGGCGTAATCTAACCTGTTTATCATCTCTTAGTGGAATCAGCATCCATCATCGAGTGAGGGAATATGTGCGTGACAAGCAAGGCAAATACGACACATGCACTAAGCCCCACTGACTGTGAAAGGATGGGGAGCGCTGGCTAACTTCACAGTATACTACTGCTAAAGACCCTCTGGCCAATGTCCAGATTGTGGAAGAAACCTTTGTTTGGCATTTTACTGTAAACCAAGAACCCCCTTCACCCAAGGAAGGACGCCAAGGGAAGGGGAAACGAGAAAGGGGGCATTTATCCCATGTCGGGTTACAAAAGCAAGTCAAGTAACTGGAAGAGGGTGGAAACCACAGGCCCCTTGCAGTCTCGGAGAACTAATAGAAACTGGAAAACCATCCAGGAGCTGCAGAGATTGACCAATCAATGACACTGGAGCCTGGACGTGACCACGCAGGGGGACTTAAAGAGGGGGTTGCCTATAAAGCTCAAAAGACCACCTAATCATCCTTAAAAATGTTGGGTTATCTTAAATTGTTCCTGTAAAACCTCTAAGGTCAACAAATCTAATTTAACATATTGCCTAAATTTAAAAGGGAAAAAAGATCTAGAGAATGCTGAATTTCTCTTTTTTGGTTTGATTCGTATGCAGACTGAGATTTCATTTGGAAGACACTGCTTTTTAGAAATAGTGTGTGTACTTCTTTTGTATCATCGTCTTTCATGAAAAATCCTTCTGGGAACTAACTAGTGCAAATTTCCATTCACAAATAGCTTCCTTCGTCTGGAGTCCTAGAAAGGCCCCCCATTATTAATCAGGTTATTTTTGTCAAAAACACAGAAAGCATTATATTCACATCACGGTGTGAAAATGTGACATCTGGTTTGGTTTCACCCAGATTTCCCCTGGAGAACTGGAGCCCATACCTTTTTTTAAGAGACATATAATTTCAGATTCAAAAGTCACGGGGCGGTTATCCACCTTGAACTCCAGCTCCATGCCGGTGACGTTCTCGCCGCCCTCCATCTGCGTCAGTTTCTGGATGTAGGCATAGAGGTTCCTGGCGGGCACTTCGGTGGTGCCGCAGTTGACGGCCTCCTGGAGCGCATCGTGGATGAAGACGTACTGGTCCTCCGTCTGCACCATGTAGTTCCGCTGGGCGCGCATCAGCGTCACGTGGCCGTAGATGTCTACGGTCTTCTCATGCTTGATTCGCTCCAGCATGGCGTCAATCACGATGAAGCAGCCTGTGCGTCCCACCCCGGCACTGTGGTCCAAACAAAAGAGATGGAGACGGTTAAAAGAAAAAGACCAGACAAGGCTGTGTTGTTAGAATTTGGAAATTTGTTTGCCATTTTCACGATTACACACGGTAACTGGAAGACGCCATCTACACTGTATTTCCTCAGAGTGTATGCCAGACCTGAATTCAGTCCAGAGTCCAGAAAACAGGCTGTCTTGGAAGCAGGATTTTGTTGGAGCAGAAAACAATGAACGTGTATCATGACAGAAAACCAAGAGGAGAACTTATCTGTATCGTCTCGAAATCACACGGAAATATCTTATTTTGTTCCAAGAATCATTTACGCATCAAGAACTGACTATATAATAATATTCATCATGATTTAGGAACATATGTCTGAAGTTATCAAACTTTATATCGTCTCACAAAGAGCGTTTTTAGAAGTACAATAAAGCTTTCAGTGGAGAACTGCTTCAAGTGGTTTTGTCCGATAACGGCATGATCAAACTGAGCAAGTTACGCTTCAGACTAGAATATCTTGAAATCAATGCAATTTAACTTGTCTTCAGATTTCTCGTCTTTTAGAGAAACAAACGATTTTTTTTCTAAGAAATTGAGTGAAAATATCTCATCACACTTGAATATGCCAGATTTTGTTTACGCTTTGACATGGCTTTTTTTTCTTCCCCTTTTTCCCCCAAATTGTATCCGGCCAATTACCCCACTCTTCTGAGCCGTCCTGGTCGCTGCTCGACCTCCTCTGCCCATCCAGGGAGGGCTGCAGACTACCACATGCCTCCTCCGATACATGTGGAGTTGCCAGCCGCTTCTTTTCACCTGACAGTGAGGAGTTTCACCAGGGGGACGTAGCACGTCGGAGGATCATGCTGCCCCCCCCGAATAGGCATCCCGACCGACCAGAAGAGGCGCTAGTGCAGCAACCAGGACACATACCCACATCCCACCAACAGACACGGCCAATTGTGTCTGAAGGGACACCCGACCAAGCCGGAGGTCACATAGGGATTCGAACCGGTGATCCCCGTGTTGGTAGGCAACGCCATGCCACCCGGACGCCCCTTGACATGGCATTTTTGCAGCGGATATGGTGTGTGCGTCTGGGATCAAACCATGACCTTCGGGGTACAGGACAGTCTCTCCAACTGCTCGGACAGACAGCCACCCAAAAGGACAACAGTCGCGTTTCCACCAAATTATAAAGGGGTATTTCAAAATGCTGAACTGCACAACGGATTTGTTTCCATTAGCTTGCTTGCAGCACAAACACGGATCTGTCTGCGCTGATTGTTCAAGGTTTGGCATTACATCACATCCTCTGCTGCTCGCGGCCCTGTTCACCACTGAGTGAGCCATGCACCTCTGACAGCACTCGCTCTCCATTGATGGAATTGAGTGGAGTGGCAGACTAATGAGTGGGAGAGAGGTATCCTCTCTCGGCAAGTGCAGTGCCTGAGAAGTCCTCTTGCTCCCACGGATGAGGCCAAGATTTCAGCCCACGCTGCCAGGTCTGCCGTGATACCGAGCTGACCGTTTGGCTTCGAGAGTAATCGAATCTGAAGTAGCTGCTTTGCGGAGGAGAGGGCTTGGCGGTGGCGGTCTGTGGTGAGCTCACCGCTGGCCCCGCAATCCAATCTCCTCTCGCCGTTCGGCACCCCACCTGTGCTCTCCAACCCATCAGAGCTAATCACCTGCTCGACGACGCCGTTTAACCTTTATCTCATAGCTTCAAAAGGCCCCGTTAAAACACATTCACACACAGATGAGGATGCTGATGTGTGCGTGCGTGCGCACACACACACACACAAGACACACACAGACACACACACTTTGAAGAGTGTGATTGTGAGAGCCCTGGTAAATATGGAGAAGAGCAGCCGACTTCAATTAATGCCATTAGATTAGCACAGTGGACCCAAATGGCTCGAGGGCTTTGGAGGAGCCAGTGATAGGCAGGTCTCTCCGTTAAGACTCCCACTGGCATTTTCACATTAGCGCTCAAAAAATGCTGAGGTTTAATGAAAAAGCACTGCCGAAAAAAAGAGGGAGAAATGCTCCAATTTCCCTTTGTTGTTTGGTTTTTTTTTTTTTTGCCCATCATGCTCCACTCCCACCACGTTTGCACGCTGCTGACAATTTAAACACGTTCACCCTGTCGTTGCAATACGTGGGCTGACAGAGCACGCGTCGGCACGACGGCATGTTCACCGTCTGGTGACACGGCAGTGTCGACTCGCGCCGGTTAGCTCCCCTTCCGCCTCCCCTCGCAGCGGAGCGCCGACAAGAGGAGTCCTCTCGCGCTCAGTGCTCCAAAGTAAATAGGTTATTCAATCCATTAAGCCGACATGCCTACGAGGTGCGAGCCATGCTCTCGTACCACCTCCCCCTTTCTGGTGTAGCATTTGTTTTTCATTTGTTCTGAGTCAGAAAAAAAACCCCACCCCTCCCCCCCAAAAACACCGAGAGAGAAGGGAAAGGAAAACTCGAGAGGGAGTAAAGTTGGTCCCTGGGGCCCAAGTCTGGTTAATGTGCCGTGCTGCGGTGGAACTGTGCTGCGAATGGAATAAAGATGCGTACGGGGAGTCGTTGGCTTTAACAAATGATCTCATGATTTCTTTCTTTCAAAATGGTCAACGTTGGCTGAATTATTCTGCTCTTTATTTCACAAGTCTTTTTCACAGCTTGAGGGTGAAACGGGTAAAAACACGCGTGTGTGTGTGCACGTGTGTATTCTTGTTCAGCTAGATTTGTGAGGACCAATTTGGGTTTCTAACCATAAAAGTGAGGACTTTTTGGCCAGTCCTTACTTCTTCAAGGGTCTATGTCAGAGATGGGACTTGGGTTAAGGTTAGAATTAGTAGCAGGTTAAGGTTTGGCTGAAGGTTAAAGTTAGACATATAGTGCTGATGGGGGCTCAGGAATGAAGGTAGTCAACGAGGGTCCTTACAAATATAGAAAAACAAAGGTGTGTGTGTGCGTCCGAGAGAGAGAACGTGGGCGTGAGAATGGGAATCTGCCTGCAAAGGTATGCATGTGTTCAAGAAATCATCCCAGGGATGTTTGGTGAATGAATCACTTCCAGGTCTGGAAACACCTCAGCCTTTGGGGAGAGGGCTGCAGAAACTGGGGCTGCAGGAACTGGAAGGCCTTTTTTTTTTTTCTTTCTCAGCTTCAACCCCAGCTGTTTGCAATCCGTAACTGTTTTATAGTCCGGCGCAGAATGCGAGGGAGGGAGGGAGAGAGAGAGTGAGAGAGAGAGTGATGACCCGCGAGAGACTAAGTGACAGAGTGACAGCGCCGAGAGGGAGAGACGAAAGAGGAGGAGGGGGAAGGACGAGGAAGGTGGAGTTGTGTGTTATGCAGGGGGTTGACAAAGCCAGTTGTCTTGTCTTGTCTGCTATCGACAAGCGAGGCAAAGAGGGAGTGGGTTGGGTTATGGGAGGGGCGGCGGCGGCGGGGGTGTTGGGGGAGCGTCAGTGCATTTGGCAGTCGGAGAGGACCTGGAGGACTGACTGCACTAATGACCTGACACCGACTTCTCAGCCAGCCAGGGCCAGCTGCTTTGGATGTCGACAGACATAAGTGTCAGACTAACATGCTTTGACGGAGTTTAGGGACTAAGGGCCGGGAGAGCAGTATAAAATACAGCTGCAACGGGCCCAGAGAAGATAAAGCGTGAACAGCCTTAAAAGCAATTACATATGCATTGTTACCAAATCTCCTGCTGTCAGCCAACCGGTCAAGTCACCATTTCCCACCAATGCTGACTGAACAAACCCCCAAACGGCACATGTAAAACTCACAGCAAAGCTTTTAGCAAGAGTTTCCTGTCTTTTTTTTATTCTCTTTAACATGGCGGAAAGGGATTTTATATATATGTATATATATATATATACATATATATACATATATATATGTATATATATATATATATATATATATATATATATAGTCGCTTTTGATAGATGCAAGTCATAAAAGTTATGCGATGGGGAATATATTTACATTTGCACATTTTCTGTCTTATTTATGGTTTTGTACTCACTATTTTATACCAGGACACTAGCTGGACCTTGGTGAAATGCTGTATTTTGGAGACTAGAGACTGGATGTACCTCAAAGCAAAAGTGACGTGCAAAGAGAAGGAGGAAGAAATAAGTCTCACTGTTGCCAGAAGAATTCTGAAGAATTCAGCTCACTTGCCCTTATGAGCAACACCCTGTCCAAAATGGTTTAGTTCAAAACATCACCGCTGTTCTTAAAGAGCCCTTACCACTTTCGGGAGTGTGCTACTATCTAAAGGCGATTATTGATTTAGGCGTGGCAAATGAACAAGCATCAACTGGCTCATTGCCACACCTAAATCAGACCCATCATGAATTTTATTAGGTGCAACTGTGTTTAAACTTCCCTTGCATCACTTGGTCCAGCAAATTTACAAAAAGTTGGCAAAAGAAAATATGATTCCGTGTGTGTTTCCATTAACTACTGTCGTGTGACTATTCTGAAGAAGGCGCGACAAGTTTACATAATCCAAAGTGTGTCAGCCAAACAAAATGGAGAGCTGGCATGTTGAATGAATAAAGAGTGGTCATAACTCTTTACCAGTTGTATGGCGCTCTGTTAGATGCAAGAGGAGCATGTAATGACTTATCTAACTAGGGTTAAAATGACTATTGCAGGGAGTCCGGGTGCCTACCAGCATGGGGATCGCCGGATCGAATCCCCGTGTTAACTCCGGCTTGGTCGGGTGTCCCTATAAACACAATTGGCCGTGTCTGTGGGTGGGAAGCCGGATGTGGGTGCGTGTCCTGGTCACTGCACTAGCACGTCCTCTGGTAGGGTCGGGGCGCCTGTTCAGGGGGGAGGGGGAACTGTGGGGAATAGCGTGATCCTCCCACATGCTACGTCCCCCTGGCGAAACTCCTCACTGCCAGGGGAAAAGAAGCGGCTGGCGACTCCACATGTATCAAAGGAGGCATGTGGTAGTCTGCAGCCCTCCTCGGATCGGCAGAGGTGGTGGAGCAGCGACCGGACGGCTCGGAATAGTGGGGTAATTGGCCAAGTACAATTGGGGAGAAAAAGGGGCAAAAAATCCCCCCCCCCCAAAAAAAAAGACTATTGACAACCAAGTCCATGTGCATCTGGGAACGCCGACATGGGAGATTAACCTGCAGAGGCATTTCACTAACCAGCTTTGGAAGTATGTGAAGCTTTATCCATTCAAAAAAAATCTGTTTCAATCACCCTTTTCGCATGATTTTCACATTTCAATGGAAGCAAACTCACAAAAGTGATATAGTGTTTATTTGCTCTCTAACCTTGAGAATTAAAGGGAAAAAATACAACAGGGTGGCAATATTACTAAACAATGAACAGATTTCAGTACATCGAGTCCCCTTCAACTCTCAATGAATGTCAATGAGGCCACAGAAGTGTTTGTTTCCCTTTTTGTGCCCTGAAGAGAGGCCAGTGATCTCCATAACATGCAGCCGTGTCCTTTTAACTTTCCTCCTCAATGCCAAGGCTGCCTTTCCAATATGAAGAAGAAGAAGAAAAAAAACCCTCTTTGACCTGTGGGTTCGGGAAAACAGCACAGAATGTGGTATGCTGCTCCTTCGAGGTGGTTGTGAGGGTTTGGACTTAGAAAATACACACCAAGAGCGGATGACCTCACCTTGTGAAGACATTTAGCGATGCAGCGGGAACACATGAATGCATTTTTATTCATGTCCTCACTGCTCCTATAAGGGAAATTTGGTGCCCTGCCAAAGTCGTGTTTGGGCATTTTTCTAAGCAAGGTCTCTTTTTTTGGACATGGGACAGAATTCATGAATGCTAAGTTGACTGAGGTAGTTTTTTGTTGTGTTTGTTCCATGACGGTTAACTGTATGAGTACAAGATTAGTGTGTAGATGACTTTCTTTGAGGCACAACTAGCTGAGAATTACTTATTCATTTGACAAGATAGGGCAATATAATCTCATAGTTTTGTGACCAATGAAAGGGGAAAAAAGAAAATGAGATAATTTATCCTCATCACTCGCTTGGCAGCATGAAACCCAAAGCCCTCTGTGGTTCATGAGTAAGACTGGAAAAATCAAACATGTCCACAAAGTGTCCACGTTGACACACCAGTGGACATCTGTGGCATCAGCTGACTGATTTCTGTGACTAAGAGATTGTTAACCATTAATTTCTCTGGAATGTATCGGACATCTCAAATCATATTGAACTGGACTGTTACCGTCTTCAAAATGACTGCAGGAAAAGCCCACTGCAAACGGAGGGTGGGAGGCTGGGTCAGGGCGGAGGACTCTACTCATCGTATGACAGCGGTGGCATATGTGGACATTCCTTTAACTCCTATTCTTTTTTTGGGGTGGGATCCCCCCCCCCTTTTCCTCCCAATTGTACTTTGCCAATTGCCCCACTCTTCCGAGCTGTCCCAGTCGCTGCTCCACCCCCTCTGCCGATCCGGGGAGGGTTGCAGACTACCACATGCCTCCTCCGATACATATGGAGTCACCAGCCGCACGTAGCGCGTGGGAGGATCACGCTATTCCCCCCAGTTCCTCCTCTCCCGAACAGGCGCCCTGACTGACCAGAGGAGGTGCTAGTGCAGCGACCAGGACACATACTCACATTCAGCTTCCCACTCGCAGACACGGCCAATTGTGTCTGTAGGGACACCCAACCAAGCCGGAGGTAACACTGAGATTCGAACTGGCGATCCTCATGTTGGCAGGCAACGGAACAGACCACTATGCAACCTGGACATCCCCTAACTCCTATTCTTGATGTTGTGCGCTCTCCGAACGTCTCTGAATCGGGGTCTCTGTCTTGCATTGTCTTAGTAAAGCAGCTGAATCAATAACACTTGAGATGGGGGCCCCTTTTTTGTCCAACAATGGCAAATTAATACCACTCCCTCGACTGCGGTGAGATTAGATAAATGTGTGGGCGTGGATGAATTGGAGGGTATGAGTCTGTTGTGTGTCACCTGAAAATTGCCAAGAGGTAACGGTGGCGCTGATATATGAACATGTTTACTGTGAGCAAATAACAAAGGTTGTCTATCTCTGTAAAGCGCAACCTTAATTGTGACTGCATAAAGCATTTGAATAATTACATGCTACGTTGCTATGTTCAGTGCACTTTTGAGTTTGCTGCCAACAATGGCCGGGCCAACTAATTAATCAAACACTAATGAGACTGTACCACGCACTTCATTATGTCCTACATATAAAGAGCAAAAAATATCAGTCTCAACCAAATAAGGACAAAGATGACATTGTGGGCTGACTGTTCAGTTAAGTCTTTTGATAAAAATGGGGTAATGACATGATATACACATTTTTTTTTCTTTTTAACCACAAAACATCCTTAAGTTTCTTGTGTGAGATGGACGAGTCACTAGTGGAAAAAACGGATCTGTTTAAAATGGTGGCCTGGCATGAAGTGTGAAGAGGCGGGGGGTTCCTCTGAGGATTTGAAGCTTGGCAGTGGCTGTATCTGATAGCGAGCTTAACGAATTAAAAAAAAAACCTGCCATCTGCAGACTGACATTAATTCCCGCATTCTGCTTCGTCCTTAAAAGTCAGAATTTTCAATTTGAACCAATTCGGCACGAGCTCTAATTAACTCCAGCATGTGGTAATTCTAATTCTTTGGTAATCCCCCTTTCCCTTTTTGTCACTTTCTGACACCAGTTTCTATCTAGAACACACACAATCTCTATTTCTCCATTTTCTCTCTCTCTCTCTCTCTCTTTTTGTTTTCATTCTTTCTGTCTCTTCACTTTCTCCCTGCAGAGCCTCTGATGACTCCTGCATTAGAGAGAAGCCTGCATGCCATCTATCTTTGTGCGTCTCTGCTGGGAGTCTGGCCACTTGTGTCACCGAGCAGAGTGAAGTCGGCGCTTTATTTGTTTCAGATGCAATAACCCCAGGGACGAGACGAGGACTTGTTGGCTGCTGGCGTGTGACATGTTAGTGCCGGGTGGTTGAAGACGACAGGTCTGCGTGCGCCTGTGTGTCGGTGTGTGGGAGGGGATGCCTCGGTTTGCCATGGGGCAATGACATTGGTAATCCTGGTGCGCCGTTGTCGCAAACAACTTCTGACTGAAAGTACCAGCCACGAAAGCGGGTAAGATGACTCCCTTTGGCTCACCGTGAGCTATTGTCAGCTCAGCTCAACTGTTTCCCCCCCGTCCTATCTCCGTTTCCCCACATTCCTCAGTTTATACCGTATTGTTTTGTAATCTATCTGATTTTTCTGCCCTCTAAATCCCCCTCGGCGCTGTACGAATTTCCAGATCATCTCAAAGCCTCGACACCTCATACATAACTTATGAATACTGTGTTGACATAAGGCAGTGGGGCTCAGTCATGTGTGATGGAGGGACACGTGGATGCAGGTTTTCATTCCAGCTCAACCCTACACCAGCTGATCTCACCGATTAGTCCTCTTTTTAAATGTTTGCAGTGGAAAACAAACATAAAGACCAAAGCATAATCATAACAATAATAAGTAAGAATTTACCCAAAATGATACTGGTATCAGCTATCAAGTAGGCTAAAATGGAGTATCCATATCAGCTTTATCCATGACTAAACACATCAAAAATATGGAAGAAGAAAAAAAAAGGCCTGATTTACTGCATTCTGCACATGGAAGCCTGTAATCCTTTGGGAAAAACAATGGATTCTATCTCAATTATGTTGCCCACTGACCCCTAACTAATGGCCTCTAGCTGCACTGTTCAGCAAAAGTAATGGATTGGATTGGTACTGGCAGATATTTCAACATTCATACTCAGTCAGTACTGGTAGTGAAAAGTGATAGTAGTGCATCCCTAGTAATAGACAGTAAATTGAAAAAAAAAATCTGAATAATACTGATGTATGGTGATAGAAATAACTGTTGCCCACCTGCAGTGTACCACCATGGGTCCTGCGTCCGGTGGGTTGCAGGCTTTCACCCGCCTGAGGAAGGCCAGGAATGGAGTAGGGTGCTCAGGTACCCCGTGGTCTGGCCAGGCTGTAAACTGGAACTGCCTCACCTCTCTTTTCTCGCTGGAACCATTCTGTTTGTGGAAATAACAAGAAATGCTGTTCCACTGCTTCAATTCCATCTCCGTAATGCTAAGCGGAAATGTACGGTTCACGCTGTACACGAGGAAAAAAGTTGGCACCCAAAGTCTGCTTACTTTATAAAGTGCAAACGTCCTGACGCAGTACGTGGCCAGCTCTACTGTGTCCAGTAGGGTCACCTGGATGAGACCGTAGGTCTCCGTGCCTCTTGTGGGCCAGTACTGGTCACATTTTACCTGTAGAGGAAAGCAAAAAAAAAAGAAAAAAAACCCAAACAATCATCTTAGACATATCCAGGACTGGAAGACAGAAAACTTCTTCATCCTATCCTATCTGATGCATATCCCGAGCATCCTTGCCCAAAAAAATCTTTGGCATGCAGAAATGTAAATTCCTCCCCGGCATTTCTGCTGACTGGATGTTATTTCACAATCAAGGAAATGGCCTGGGATATTTTTATCGACCAGACAGTGCTATAAATGAGCTATAATTATAATGGTGCCCACAGTTTTCCCAATCATATGCAGGCTCTGGCTTATTGTGGTTATGCAGCTTGGTTACAGCTCCAGTGAAAGTCCAATAAAACACTGTTCCATTACAGCATTCTTGCTCAACTGCCAAAAGGAAGCACTGTTAATGCTAGGAAGGACATGACCGGGCACTTCTGCATAAGCCTTACCTAATATCAACCATTTGTGACATACTGTACATGATGTATGGACACGGTACACTGTGTGATTTTAGGAGCAGGTTCAAATTATTCCATGTGTCTGTATGCTAATTAACGACATCCTGCCATGTGACACTCTTTTACTGTTTTAATACTATGGGGAATGAGTCCTGGTCTGGAATACTCAAAAGATCCAGCAAATCTTCTGTCCCGTAATTTAATTTCCTGAGCAGCTGCTACAACACTGACACGGAGCAACGCGGGAATCCAGAACCGCGTTTGTTTGCACTTCGCACCCAAGCTCTGCGTATGCACAATGCATAAAGACAGCTGGACTGCTTCCCAGGAAGTGATATGAGTGATCAATACTGCAGACAGGAGCTGTTAGCAGTGACAAAAGCACATTATGCTCTCCAAATGTCAAACAAGACCACTGTGTGTTTGTGGGTAGGGCAGCCGGGTCCTCTCTGAGGGCGGTTGTTTTTTGTTTGTCCACAAAGCCCATAGACCCTTTTATGTCACGCAGGACTTTTCCTGTGAAGCCCCCACCTGACTGCAGAGGCTGAAGTTAATCACTGAAACATGCACTTTATAAAGCCCAGACTATATAAAGCCCACAAAACAGAACTTTCATTCAGTTTCCAAGGACACTGGGTATTCAGATCTACTGTCTGGACTGAATCAGCGCCCCAGTTCAGGTCAGTTGTGAAGGCGAGCACTTGTACTCAGCCAGACAGTGGGATGTGCCAGACAGATACTACGTGCATTTGGAACATGCTGCCCAACTCCTCGCATTCTCTTAAGAGGAGTTGGTCAACGCGTTAGTAGGATGGTAACGCTAGGGGTGTACCGTGAACCACATTGTCAATCAACTACAGCTAAAACAAAACCAAAGGTTTTTTTATAAAAAAATTCTTGAACGCATCTGAAGAGGCATAGGGGCAGAATCTCACATGTAATTATAATAATAATAATTATTATTATTATTATTATATAGCGCTTTTTTTACCTCCGGAAACCATCAATGGTGTTGGTAAGAGTGTTCAACAAATGAGAAGCAGAATATTAAGATAAGTAGAGCGCTCTCTCTCTCTCTCTCTCTCTCTCTCTCTCTCTCTCTCTCTCTCTCTCTCTCTCTCTCTCTCTCTCTCTCTCTCTATATATATATATATATATATATATATATATATATATATATATAAAGACACTTTCCAAAACATTTACTCAATAATACTGCCTGTTGATGTATCTCTAGAATTTGTGTGGAGCATTTACTTTATTGTACTAAGATTACTATCAGTTCATACAAGCTACAGTAAAGTCATGAATCATTAGATGCCACTTTTTGAGGTTTAGCTCTTGATCTTTGCAATGAAACGACAGTTTAAGATTAAGCAACTAGATGTTACACTGCAACCTAAGGTTCACACAGCAAGCCTCCCACGTTTTTTTTTTTGAGAGTTCAGTTTTCCTCATCCCTATAATGTAATTGCAATGCAGCTTAAAGGGCAAAATCAGAGTGGAGTTCAACCCTGAGATCGGCACAGCTGTGTCCATGTTGTTGTTTCTCACCCTGGACCTCTCCTCCAGCTTGGTCATCATGACAATGTTGGCACTCCTCTGTTCCCAGATCATCCTCCAAAAATCGCCAAATGTCTCTGGCAGTGAGCCCTGCGTGGCAATGTAGGCGTTCTGCTTCCTGTAGCCATCGATGTAGTTGGCGTTGATGTAGTCACTTCCAGGGATGCCTGGAGAAAGACACAACATGGGGGAAAAACGGTTGGGTTGGGCTGAGTCGGGTTTGCAAAACATTAAGTCGAGATTGATTTTTAAAAGAGTCATCGATGTCTTGCAGAAGGATGGAGAGAGTGTGTGAGAGAAGGGGGACAAGAGAGAAATGGAGAGATCTGTATTAGAGTGATTGACCTCGGTTGTTTTACACACATGGAAAAGCCAATAAGTGGCAGTATAACACTGGCTTTGGCTGCTACCTAAATCAAT